>NW_027395193.1:0-8743 GCF_049309525.1 Garra rufa | reverse complement strand
GTGGAAGGAAAAAGTGTGGAAGAAAAAGATGCACAACCAACCGAGAGAACCGCAGCCTTAAGAGGCTTGCCAAGCAAAATCTATTGAAGAATTTGGGTGAACTTCACAAGGAATGGACTGAGGCTGGGGTCAAAGCATCAAGAGCCACCACACACAGATGTGTCAAGGAATTTGGCTACAGTTGTTGTATTCCTCTTGTTAAGCCACTCCTGAACCACAGACAACTTCAGAGGCATCATACCTGGGCTAAGGAGAAGAAGAAATGGACTGTTACCCAGTGGTCCAAAGTCCTCTTTTCAGATGAGAGCAAGTTTTGTATTTTTAATTTGGAAACCAAGGTCCTGGAGTCTGGAGGAAGGGTGGAGAAGCTCATAGCACAATTTGCTTGAAGTCCAGTGTTAAATTTCCACAGTCTGTGATGATTTGGGGTGCAATATCATCTGCTGGTGTTGGTCCAGTGTGTTTTTTGAATCACAGGTCAAACTCCACCTTCAGCATTTTCAGCGCTTCCACAGACTGGGAATGGGGCCACTGGTTTCTCAACTGAAAAACTTTGGGTAACTGGGAGATGAGTCTTGCTTTTGCACTTGTCCCACAAGCAGTGCTAATTTCACCTCAAATGCTATTCAGTCATTTTGTCATTGCTCTGCATTTTCTAGCTGGCTCACGCACTACCTGTTCGATCACGATGACACATTATGTTGAATGTACCATTCTGTTGGTGAATTTAACAAATAATTATTCTGTGTTAATAACTAAGGGAAATTTTATTTTGAAAGCCAACCTTTATTATCAAATACTGACATGATATAAGTAAAACATATATTTAAAATTACATTTTCAAAATATGTCTCTCGCATTGTTCAGAGGGCCGGTCCAAATGTGGGGGCGGGCCTTAGTTTGGGGACCCCTGTATTAGGGGGTCGACCGATATGTGTTTTTTAGGGCTGATGGCGATACCGTTACTACGGATCATGTTAACTGATAACCGATATTTTGAACAAGGGATATGTGATATTATCGGACCGATATCGGAATTGGCCGATAATGGCTTTACATGTAAATATCGGCATCGGCTCGATTTGAAAAATTATGCCGATATGTCTTGCTGATAAGGGGAATATCTCACATTTGCTTACGGTGTGCTAGCGATTAGATCAGGTTAGCACTGTGGCTCACTCTTGAAGCAAAGTTTTGCTTGAATAATGATTAGGTTAACTGTTTTGTATCGCTGCATTTAATCTGAGAATGCTCATATAGAGTGCCGCATTCTGATAAAGTAATAACAGTAATAGCACAAATTATGAGTTGCTTTAGACCATCTACAATTGTTAAATCTTAAAATAAAATGTTAAGGTCACCACTGCATTTTTCTGAGAGAGCGAGGGAAAAAAGTAGCGATTGAAATATGCATTTAAAGTTTATAGTCCACACAGGAGAGACTTGGTGTTGTTTCGATTTGGGCTATCGGCCAAAAGAAGTTGATAAATATCGGCATATCGGATATCGGCAAAAATCCAATATCGTGTATCCCTATTTTGAATTATATATATATGCCTGGTGTAAAAATTCAAATCGATGTCAAAATTAAGAATAACAAGGGCTCCGACAAAACAAAAAATTCTTTAAATGCTTTTAAATTATTTTAACGGTAGATCGGTTTTGAAAATGCCCGATACCGAAAACCATAAAATGCTTATATCGGTCAGGCCAATAATCACTATAAGCCCTATTATGTTTACTATGCATTTATGTATATTATGTATTTGAAATTGACAAGTAGCTCAATTAAAATTCAGCCTGTTTAGTTCAGAAATCTTCATGGCTGTGATGTCACAACCTCGAGCTCATTAACACGACACATCTACATTCATACTTACTTAGTATTCAGCTACTTTGCTCGACCTGCTGAAAAACAGTATGAACTGCTTAGGTTAGTAATCAGATTTCATTTACATATACAAGTCTAAATGGTGCAAAAACAGCACATTTAATTTAAAAGGGTCATGTGCAGTACCTTGACAAACATCATAACGGACTGGTAAAATGTGCTTGGAATAAAAAATATGACCAGAATACCAACATGCCTAATAATTATGCACAGTGTACATCACTGTTAGCTTATGATACTTAATGCATTATGTTAACAAACTTAAACGTATTAGATGTAAGTGTAAGACATTTTTTTTTAACCAAACCACAGATATAAAAGTTTTTACAAGTCTAACTTTTATATAAATCCAAAGTTTCTGTCGGAGAACTAAGGATGGGCTTCCAGTTTGAGTCTCTATGGCAGTTGAAAAGCACCAGTACCATTTTCTCAGGAGACTGCAATGTTTTTTACTAGATCTTTGTGAGTTGGAGTGCAGAAATCCAGTGCTTTAGACCAAACTTCTATGAGAGAATCCCTGCCAATATTATTGAGTTTGACTGTTTGCATGCATGCAAGCAAACCAAGCTGTCAAAAGGCGCTCCAGATGCTTCCAAATTCTAAAAACAGGTCATGATGTGTCAGGAACGTGCTCAAGTCCACTGGAAAAGTCACTCTTACTGGAATTTCACAAAGAAAGAGTGCTACAGAGAGTTTATAGATAACTTTCTGTGCAACATCTACGACAATAAAGGCAAATTTAAAAAGGATAGTTCACTCAAAAATGAAGATTTAACTAATGATCCTCAAGCCATCCTAGATGTACATGAAATCGGAAATCAAAAAATGCCCTGGCTCTTCCAAGCTTTATAATAGCAGTGAATGGCTGCTGAGATTTTGAAGTCTAATAAAGTGCACCCATCCATCATAAAAAGTACTCCACACAGCTCTGGGTGGTTAATAAAGGTCTTCTGAAGCAAATCAAACCATTTGTGTAAAAAAGAGTCCATATTTCAAACTTTATGAACTATAATCTCTAGCTTCCACTAACTGTCGCACGCGCATAGACCACTCTCTCATGAACAGTTAGCGAAACTGGTTTATAAAGTTTTAAATATGGATATTTTTCTTACACAAAAGCCTTGATTCACTTTAGAAGGCCTTTATTAGCCCCCAAGAGCCGTGTGGAGCACTTTTTATGTTAGATGGATGCACTTTATAGACTTTCTATTGGACTATTAAATATCAACACCCATTAACTGCCATTATAAAGCTTGGAAGAGCCAATACATTTTTTAATATAACTCCGATTGTATTCATCTGAAAGAAGAAAGTCATATACACCCAGGATGGCTTGTGGGTAAGGAAACATTCACTTCTTTCAGTTAAGTTATTAACTGATTACTACAGAAAATTACTTAATATTGTCCGTCAGAAGAAAAAAAAAAATGGAAAAAACACAAATTACAACTAGCCCTTTTAGAAAGAGATGTGGCATTCAATGTAATTGTTAAATACAAATAAAATATTAATATTTGTTTACTGAAATAAAGCTGAAGGGCATTCCTCATGCAAGCTTATGTTTTTATATAATATATATATATTTTATGTTGAAATTATCTATAATATTGTCTGTAGCTAATAAACTTTTGCTCTGCTTCGATGGCTCTTGTTCTAAATCCAGGTATTTTTCTTGAGATATATACTCCAAGGCTGTATTTATGAAAAGATGCTTCCTCGTATCTTGCCAATACATTTAGCACTGTCACATTCAACTGCCAGAACACTATTAACTATTGATTAATCATGAATACAAATGAACTCAGTAATGATATTCTCACCAAATGATTTTATAAATCACTAAAGCAAAAACTACTGCAACTAGACAGAAAGAAACTCAATCTGTTCTTTGAGTCAATGTTTCTGTTCACTTAAAGTATAGACAAAGAGATAATAAGGGATTGTTTAATTACAATCCATCAAAAGCAATATAGGAATAAAACACTCTCATATATCCCTTACATAAAACAAAAACAAAAAAAAACGTTTCTTATTATTTGCAACTGCAAAGTGCTTTTTCAAAGAACATCTAAGAACTTTACAGTGGCACCATAATAGTAGCATTATAAATAGTACCAATAAAACATTTAGTGGGAGATTATGCAAGTATGAGGTGCATATATAAAAATAGAACAAAAATACACTGTACAATAAAAGAAAATTATGAAATTCCTTTATATCAGCCCTTTATTTTTAACAAACCCTGTACTATTGAATGGTATAGGGTCTTTTTCCGCACACCCAAAACAAAGTGACAACCACATGTTACTCCTTAGAAATAAAAACACGATGAGTATCGGCTATCACCTGACCTCATCTGTAAACCTTCACAGGTGCTTTCGGAAAGCAAGCACATCTGAGGCAGTGAACAATGACAAAGAGGGAGAGAGAAAGCTGCTTACCTCTTCGGCTGTCCATGACGTACATCTCAATAATGGCACTCTTTTTACAGATGTCATCGGCCATTGAGGCGCAGCTGACCTCCAAGTGTTTCACCTGAACAGAGAGCACACAGATACGATCTGCAATAAACTGCCACACACCACAACCACACAAAAGTGTGATAAACCTGATATGGAAGGACAAAGGTGTGGACACCGTGATCAGCTTTAGTAAATGCTCTTTATATTCAGTCAATATAAATGAGTACATTTTCCTCTAAACTAATATCACAATAATGATAGTCTAATTAATTTGACTAATATGAACCAAACAAAAAAAAAAAAAACATTAAAGACTACCGTTTCAGAAGTTTGGAGATTGTACGATTTTTTATGTTTTTGAAAGGAGTATCTTCAGCTCATCAAAGCTTCATTTATTTGATTAAAAAATACAGTGAAAACAGTAATATTTTGAAATATAATTACAATTTAAAATCACTTTTTAAAAACTGAATATATTTTAAAATGTAATTTATTCCTGTAATGCAACGCTGAATTTTCGGCGACCATTAATCTAGTTTTCAGCGTCACATGACCCTTCAGAAATCATTAGAATATGCTGATTTGCTGCTCTTTATTTTGATCAATGGTGAAAGCAGTTTGAAAACAGTGCTGCTTAATATTAGTGTGGAAGCCATGATCAGTTTTTTTTTTACGAATTTTTGATTAATGGAAAATTCAAAAGAACACCATTTATTTAAAAGAGTTTTATAAGTGTTTTAACTGTCACTTTTGATTAATTTAAATCGCCCTCGATAAATAAAAGTACTAATTTCTTTGGGGAAAAAAATAAATAAATTGTACTGTCCCCAAAATTCAACTGTAAAATACATAATGTATAAAAAATGTTTTAAATTAATTTAAATGACTAATAAATATAAATGTATATAATTCATCATAATTCTTTAATGTTAATTTAAATATATCAACTATTTTATATTCAATCTTAAGTAAAAAAAAAAAAAAATCCTATAAAGCATTTTGAGAAATCCATATGATTTGTGACCCTGGACCACAAAACCAGTTACATTTTTTTAATTTAAGATTTATACATCATCTGAATAAACTAGCTTTTCATTGACTTATGGTTTGTTAGGACAGGACAATATTTGGTTGAAAATCTAACATCTGAGGGTGCAAAAAAATCTAAATATTGAGAAAATTGCCTTTGAATTTGTCTAAATGAAGTTCTTAGCGATGCATATTACTAATCAAAAATTAAGTTGTAATATATTCACAATAGGAAATTTACAAAATATCTTAATGGAACATTATCTTTACTTAATATCCTATTTGCCATAAAAGAAAAATTGATCGTTTTGACTCATACAGTGTATTGTTGGCCATTGCTACAAATATGCCCGTGCTTTTTATGACTGGTTTTGTGGTACAGGGTCTGATTTATTAAATTACATGTTTAATGTAACTGGCAATGACATGTTTGAGCTAACAGTATTACGTCTCTTTAAAGCTGAAAGGGAGATGCAACTTGTCAAAGCCCTAACTACATATTTCCATTCCAATAGCTACTAAACAAGACCGATCGATTAAAATGTGAAAACATCAATACCTGCATGCATATTTCATGATCCAAAGACACAATTCAGCACTTACAGCCCCCTATGGAGCACACGGCAGAACTGCCCCGGTGAAGGCTTGGTGCAGTACTGCAAACATGGGCTGTTCCAACTTCTCCTAGTAACATGAGACTATAATGATAGGTTAAAACGTCATACCTTCTCCTCCAGCATCCACTTCTCCTGCTGGACCTCGGCGAGTCTCTGGAAGAGCTCACTAACCTCATCGTCTGAAAGGTCAGCAGGACGCTGGGACTGAGGGCTGCTGGTGTTGGACTGTGGAGAGAGAAACAAAACTTCAATGAAACATCTTTTTTACTTAAAGATATGCTGAAAAGACTCGTCATTTCTCATTAAATTGTCTTCTCATGTTCCACAGAAGACAGAAAGCCATCATTGTTGTTACTGTTATCTAAAATAAAATAAAGCTGAAATAATATATTAAAGGGGACATCGAACTTTTACATGATGTTTGCATATAAATGTGTCTCCCAAAATTCTAAATTATCAAGCAGTTTTGATTTTCTGAGCAGTATGACATCATACTGTTCAGGTCCCGCCCATGACCGTGGACAGACTGTCCAGTATTAGCATATCTCCGCCCTCAGGGAGTTGTACAGTCGTGGCCAAAAGTTTTGAGAATGACACAAATATTAGTTTTCACAAAGTTTGCTGCTAAACTGCATTTAGATCTTTGTTTCAGTTGTTTCTGTGATGTACTGAAATATAATTACAAGCAGTTCATACGTTTCAAAGGCTTTTATCGACAATTACATGACATTTATGCAAAGAGTCAGTATTTGCAGTGTTGGCCCTTCTTTTTCAGGACCTCTGCAATTCGACTGGGCATGCTCTCAATCAACTTCTGGGCCAAATCCTGACTGATAGCAACCCATTCTTTCATAATCACTTCTTGGAGTTTGTCAGAATCAGTGGGTTTTTGTTTGTCCACCCGCCTCTTGAGGATTGACCACAAGTTCTCAATGGGATTAAGATCTGGGGAGTTTCCAGGCCACGGACCCAAAATTTCAACGTTTTAGTCCCCGAGCCACTTAGTTATCACTTTTGCCTTATGGCACGGTGCTCCATCATGCTGGAAAATGCATTGTTCTTCACCAAACTGTTGTTGGATTGTTGGAAGAAGTTGCTGTTGGAGGGTGTTTTGGTACCATTCTTTATTCATGGCTGTGTTTTTAGGCAAAATTGTGAGTGAGCCCACTCCCTTGGATGAGAAGCAACCCCACACATGAATGGTCTCAGGATGCTTTACTGTTGGCATGACACAGGACTGATGGTAGCGCTCACCTTTTCTTCTCCAGACAAGCCTTTTTCCAGATGCCCCAAACAATCGGAAAGAGGCTTCATCGGAGAATATGACTTTGCCCCAGTCCTCAGCAGTCCATTTGCCATTCTTTTTGCAGAAGATCAATCTGTCCCTGGTGTTTTTTTTGAGAGAAGTGGCTTCTTTGCTGCCTTCTTGACACCAGGCCATCTTCCAAAAGTCTTGGCCTCACTGTGCGTGCAGATGCGCTCACACCTGCCTGTTGTCATTCCTGAGCAAGCTCTGCACTGGTGGCACTCCGATCCCGCAGCTGAATCCTCTTTAGGAGACGATCCTGGCGCTTGCTGGACTTTCTTGGACACCCTGAAGCCTTCTTAACAAGAATTTTCAGCATCATTACTCCAGTATTCAGTGCCACATTAACCTTCAGAAATCATTCTAATATGCTGATTTATTACCAGTGCTGAAAACTTGTGTTGCCTAATATTTTTTGGAAATATTTTCTAACAATATACACTACTGTTCAAAAGTTTGGGGTCAGTACATTTTTATACTTTCTTTTTTTTTTTTTAAGAAATTATTACTTTTATTTAGCAAGGGTGTGTTAAATTGAATAAAAGTAATAGCAAGGACTTTTATTATTAGAAAATCACAGGCTCAACTGTTGCCAATATAGACAATTCTAATAATAAATCTGCATATTAGAACAATTTCTGAAGGATCATGTGACACTAAAGATCGGAGTAACGGCTGACTGAAGAAGAAGAAAACTATCCCTTTAAAACTGTCGGTAATCTAACCTAGTGTCATTCAACGTCACATGAAAGTCACAGGAAAGAATTCCACCAGCCTCGTATGTGCGGTGGTCTTATTCTGTTCCTTGGTTTATTTCAGAGCGTTTCAAGGAGCTGGAGACAATCCAATCAAATGAAAGTTGACTCGTCCCAGAGACTCTTGACGTCCCCTGTGTGTACTATTTTCGTCCCTTGAGTCTAATTTCCCTCTGCTTAAAAAAAATGAACTTCCCTTACTGAAGGTTGATAACGACTCTCTTTAAACATATCTCAGACAAGACTGATATGCATTATGTTTCAAAATGATGCTTTAATACATGCATCTAAAAGTCAATTTATGATTGAGACATCATTCATGATTCACTCACAAATTGTGCTGGGAATTTTAAAACTTCCTAGATCTAGCAATCAGCAATAATTAGTCAAATGTACCTCAAAGCTCAGTTTTTTTTTTTATCACCAAACAAACTCACGTCCCTCAAGACAGTCCAGCATGTCACGACAACCATTATTTTCCTCCCCTGTTTCTTCACAGGCACAGTATGTTTATGGAATTTACACTGTTCGGGAGTTTATTAATAGCTTCTAGAGGACGGAAAATGCTCCTGGGAGCCGGAGAAAAAGAAGCATCAACTGTGGCGACAGTATTTGCAAGGGTCGGCCCAGTGGGCGGCTCTACCTTATTGGTGCTGGAAGCCGAAGCCCCGTCTTTCATGATC
>NW_027395192.1:0-8758 GCF_049309525.1 Garra rufa | reverse complement strand
ATACATTTTCCTAGAACCCAAAAAACAAAACTCTGCATGCATACAAACACAGCAGAAAAAAAAAAACTGGGTCAGAGGCAGAAAAAAAAGAAAGGGAAGAGGTTAGAAGCTGGTGCGTTAAACTGAGGAGACATCCCATGCCAATCGGTGCATGGCCTTTTAGCCTCACTCTCAGCCTGAGATGCAGTTTGATGGACGATATGAGTCCGGGTGACAGTTATGTGTGTGTGCGTGTGTGCGGTGTGTATGTGCACAACTGGGAAGGCAGCGAAACGCACTACAGCGCAGAACACCGCTGCCAATTTACAGCTGCCTGTCGTTAGAGCTTCTGCTAGCACGACTGCACATCTCCTTGCCTCACCTGCAGCTCTCATAAACAATCCCTCCTCTTAGTTATTCATTCATGCCTTCATTAGCATCCTTGCCATTAGCGCTAAATCCTCTACCCTTCACAGCCCGTCAGGCAGACATCCCGTCTGTCAGCGAGAAGAGCGAGCCATCCTGCAAGCCGAATGCTCTGGGTCCAGCACTCTCGCAAAGCAAGAATGGTAAGAGGCAAGCAAGAGGTAAATGAAAGATTTGGGTTTGAACAAATGTATTTTGTGCTCAACATCTATACTTTTACCAATGGTGAATTTTCACAACTTTTAAACTAGCCTTTGAAGTAGTGATACACCAATTAGCCAATAAATTAGACACATTTTTGGTGCTCTCTCTCTCTCTATATAGATATAGATAGAACACACACACACACACACACACACACACACACACACACACACACAGGCTAATAATGCTACTATTTAAATGCTATTTTATATAATATTATTCTATTTTTAAAAAAATTTTAGTCTTTCTTTGCAGTTCTTAGTTTGTTTTTTTAATTTAAAAGTATTTTTTTTCTGACTGAAGAATTACAGCACATGCACATATACACAAACTTTTATTCTGCATGCAAGTAATTGTGATTAATCCATCTGACAGCACTAAATATAGTTTTTTACATTGTATGTTATATTTATCAACCATTGGAAATGCCACACAATAGAATATTATATTCATAAGAGACATTTAACTATGATTTTTCTGTGTTTTCTTGATTTCATGTCTAATATTTCAACAAAATGCTGGACGGTAAACCAATTTCAAAGTCTATGGTTAATTTGACCTTCATATAACTAAAATGAATAAATAAAATAAAACATTTTAACATTTTCTGCATAATTTGACAAATGGTGTGTGATTGGAAATGCCACACAATAGCATATTATATTCATAAGTGACATTTAACTATGACTTTTCTGTGTTTTCTTAATTTCATGTCTAATATTTCAAAGAAATGCTGGACAGTAAACCAGTTTCCAAGTGCAGGGTTAATTTGACTTTCAAATATGAAATAAAATAAAATCAAATAAATCTGGTCAGCCACTACTTTACTACAGCTATAAATAGATAATCAATTATTATTCTGAAAATCCATGGGGGGGGGGCAGATTTGCAGTTCAGCGGCTTCCACAAATATATATTTTGTATTAAAACACTCAAGTGTTTACGCACATTCCAAACATTTTTGATGACTCAAACCAAATTATTAATCAATTGGCACAATTACTTAATTAACCTGACTCATGCATTTAACTACAAGTCATTAAATGAATCAAGCAGTGTTCTTTTGTACTTTTGACTAAAGGGAATGAAATCAGCACAGTTGCTCAATGGTTGTGAACAACAAACTGCTAATCACGTTGAACAAACTACACACAGACAGTAAGCAACGTGACAAAAACACACATAAAAACCATTCCATATTCGATTAATTGTGCACTCAGTTTGGGGCGGAGCATCACCTGTTCTTCCCGCCCCTCCTACTTCACCGTGACTCGATACAATCTGGAAAGCGGCTCTAATGAGCATTTTGTCAGGTTTGTTGCTCTAATTAATTCAATTAGGGAAATGCAGGGGCAGATGGCTACAAAGCAGGGAAATGTTCCTACTTTCTCCCTCTCTGATGCCCCCAGAACTTTCCACAGGGAGCTGGTACAGATGTGGTGGCTGGAGTACTGCAGCCAGGACACAAATCATGCTTGATTAGAGGCTGCTGACGTCAAACTAAGGCTAATGCCGAGTTCAAACTGCACGATTTTCAAAGCAATCGCGTCACAGATGTTTTCACACTGCATGACTATCTGGGGTAGCATTCTGTCGCTGCTGTGTTCACGCTGCACGATGGATCGGCGACAGGGGGTTTCACACTGCATGACTTTACAGGAAGAATCGCCGACAACTTTGTGCCGGTCCGCAAACTACGTCTCACAACCAAACACACGCGGGAAGTGACATGGAAACAACGCGAGGTCAGGCGTGCAAGTTCTCACGTGAGACTGGGATTATTATAAAAAAATGGTAGCCCGCAAGAAGCTTGTCATACAAATTGCATGTGCACTCATTTGCAGCGAAAAGAAAAGAAGCCGAAGCTATTCTTGTTGATATTGTGGTCTATACCTTCGTAACTCCTCCCCCAACTTCCCGCTGGCCTGGATGTTGCTGTCTCATTGGCTGAAGGTAATCGCCGATGTGACAGGTCCAGATATTTAGCATGCCAAATATCTCACGGGTGTCAGCGACACGTCGGCGATTCTCTCAGATCGCGTCTTTGATAGTTCACACTGTGTGATTGTCACTCACGTGAACGAGCACCGATTTGCCTGTGATTTTGGGCATTTGTCAGCGATTTCTCAAAACCTGTCGGCAAGTCAAAATCGGGGCTAAAATCATGCAGTCTGAACTCGGCATAACATGATAAAATCATATGTATATTTGTGTTTTATACTTATTCTCAAGATTCTCCTGCGTCAGCAGCACCACACGCATGTGCCGTGATACTCTTGTGAATGGCGGCAGAGCCTGACACGGAAGAGAACAAATTATTGAATAAAGTCTATTTTTGTTTTCTTTGCACACAAAAAGTACTCTCGTAGCTTCATAAAAATTAAGGTTGAACCACAAGTGTCACATGGACTATTTTAACAATATCCTTACTAGTGATGCACCGAATGTTCGGCAACCGGAATAAGCGAAAAGACTGAATAAATTATACCGAACAATGACGTGACGCAATCAAATAGAGGTGCGCACTAATGCAGCAAACATGTCAGCAGTGTGGAAGCATTTAAAACTGTACGAGAAAGACGCAAAAATCATTACAAGCACCGGCAGTGAGAGACTGTTTAGTATCGCATCGCATGTCTTCGATGAGAAGAGAAAGGGGTGGTTGTTGCTGGTTACTGTATATGACTGAAATAATCGCGAAATGGCCTTAAATCATTAGTAAATAAACTATAGTATGTTATGTTTAAAGGGTTTAAAAGTCCAAAGTGCGAGGAAAATCTGTGCTTAAACAGCGTAATGAGAATCATTCATAAATCTGCTGCTGTCAGCAAAAAGTAGTACTGAGGTCTTCTTTTGGTTTTCCGCCAAAATAAAAGTCAACATTCATAAATGTTAGCATTGTTATTTTGCTGTTGTTGTGTAAAATAAAATAAAAAAGACAAAAATAATGATAACAATCATTACAACAGCTCTATTAATACATGTATTACAACATTCACCTTTGGTCAGCAAGGCTGCATTTATTTGTACATTAAAAACACTTGCTTGATTTAAGAAGGGGGTCTTAAAAATGGCCAATGGATATTATTTTACTAACTTATTAATTTTAAGTTAAATTATGCTTTGTTGGTAGGCTATAATGTCTACTAGAATGTTAAAAATGTTCAGTGTTAAGTAAATATTTTTAAATTGTTGTTTAGTAATTGAATTTTTTTGAAAAGCAAGACAAAACTGTAAAAAGCACATGTTGGCTATTTATTTCTGCAATGGTGAAACAAATTGGCAAAACACATGAGGGGGAAAAACCCCCCACAAAAAAACGTGTTTGGTAATCGGCCTTCAGGCCAAGTGTTTAATTCTGTTCGGCTTTGCCTTCACCAAGAATTTTCATTTCGGTGCATCCCTACTTACTACCTTTCTGGGGCTTGCTGTCTATGCAGAGTCAGAAAGCTCTTGGATTTCATCAAAAATAGCTTAATTAAGCTTTTATGGGTTTGGAACGACATTTGTGTGAACTTCAATCATATAACTCTGCTTCATGATGTTATCCAGCACAACTCAATTCCTGAACTCAACTGTTACAAAAGCATACTGCTTATGTGTGTGTGGAACAAGTCATATGTGTTGAGTTATTATAAATTTTTGCTGGCAGCTGAACAGAGAAAATAAAAGTTGCTGCGCTCTGCAGCAGAGGATGGCACAGGCACTGTTGGAAAAACTGCCCAGCAAAGTGGCAAAGCTCTGTTTAGACCAGAGCATCCCGGGTTCCCTCAGCCTTGCTTTGGGCTTCTCTCTTCACAACATGACAGATGGTTACAGAGAAGCAACAGAGCGATCAATAACACAAAGTGCTAAATCTGCTGAATCAGAAGCTTCTGCGTAGAGCTTTGCAAGGTCCCCAAAAATTTAATTTTTAACTTAAGCTTCTTAGGCAGCAAAATATTGGATGACATTTAATAACTTGCACAGCTGAGATTCATAACATCATGTAGACTGCTATGATATCAAAAAGCACATTAAGAAAAAAATTCAATTATGGCATTGAGAATATGGTAATATTTAATCTTGCTCGTGCAGTGGGGTCCAAAAGTCTAAATTTGATTAAAAAAAATAAATAAAATAAAATACAAAAGGGGTTTTAGGATTTAAAACTTAAAGAACTCTTTCAGAAAAAAAGAAATAAGAACTATTCAAGATTCTGCAATATTTCTGTCACTTATTAAATAAGCATGATTTTTCACATTTCCCTTAAAGCACAAGAAGCTGGAGAACTTGATAATCAGGTTTTATACAAACTTGTCCATGTCTTCTAAAGAGGGACAAACCAAATACTAAAAAAAAAAAATTTTTTTTTAAAACTTTTCATATAGTATATGTTTTTATTACATTTAATGGAAGCATTTTCACTGATGGAATTTCAGACCCCACTATGCACGCAATTACAAAACAGCAGAGAAAATGAGACTCTCTCTTTGCTGACCTGGCTTATGGAGGAGTGCTAGTGGGAAGAGCAGCTGAACCTGCCAGCTCCCCCAGGGGCACAGAGTATGAGTGCCCATTAGAATGATGGGACCTGGCAGCTGGGTGCCCTTATACCCTGCTAATTAAACCCATGCCACACTGACACTGGCAACACGGCTGATTGTAGCTCGTTGAGGATGGGCAGGGTGTGAGGGGATGGACTCTGGGCATTGTGGGATGAGGCTGGGCATATGGGGAGGTCACAGTGTGATTACAGGGCAGTGTTGATATTCCTCAAACATTCTGTTCTGAACCTACAGTACAAGCAGCCACAGAGTCAATACTTGCTCATTAGAACAATGAGAAATGAAACTATGTTAAAGAAAGTTTTTACCGAAGGTATTGCGGCTATTGAGGACTCCCGATCTCATCTGGGAAGCTATTGTTCTGGATGGGATCATTTGGGGAAAAAAGTGTCTAGTGTAAACTATGCTAACAGGTCGAGATGGCAATAGCTAGCATAGTTTGGTTTGTTCAGGCGGAGACGGTGGCACTGAAAACATGTGTAAACTGAGTTGAACAAGTAGTCTAATTAGATGTGAGCTTGAACGAGTCATGAACTCCGGGAAGAGAGCATGAAGTGGAAAAAGGCCCAGCCGGATGCATGCAAAGCCAGTTTGAATGAGAAAGACAGTGAAAAAATGAAGAAAAACAAAAATACACACACACACAAAAAAAAGGCCCAGCTGGATGTATGCTGTCCTTTTACAGACAGAAACAAGAATATATTGGTGATTCTTCCAATGGGCACTTCTTGTTAGTTGTTAGGCACAACATGGGCATCTTTGGCACTGTAGATTTTTAGAAATTAAACTACCTTAAAACACACATTTCTAACTAACTAGTTTAAGATACATCACATGTATATTGATATACTGCTAAGATTTACTTTGCAGCAAGCATTGCATGTATACTAAATACAATGAAAAAATATTTTAACACTTTTTCTGCCTAATTTGACAAATTCTGTGTAACTGGAAATGACACACAATAGAATATTATATTCATAAGTGACATTTAACTATGACTTTTCTGTGTTTTCTTGATTTCAAAATGTATATCTAATATTTCAATGGACAGCTGGACAATAAACCAGTTTCCATGTCTAGGGTTAATTTGACCTTCATATAACAAAAAAAATCTATAATAATAATAATAATAATAATAATAAAAAACAATAACAATAAATAAAATACAATAAAATAATTTGTATGCAAAGTAAGTTTGCTTAAGAAAGAGACTAAATATAAAAATTAAACAAAAATAAAGGAAAAACCAAGTGTAAATGATTGGAACTGACAAATTAAAGTAGTGTTGATTTTTTTGTCTAATATTTTTAATAAAATTCTGGATAACAAACCAGTTTCCATGTCTAGAGTTAATTTGACGTTTATATAACAAAAATAAAAAATAAATAAATAAATAAATAAATAAATATATATATATATATATATATATATATATATATATATATATATATATAAAATAATAATAATGAAATAATTTGTATGTAAAATAAGTTTGCTTAAGACAGCGAATAAAAAAAATAAAACAAAAATAAACAAAAAATCAATTGTGCATGACTGGAATTGACAAATTAAAGTATTGTTTTCATAAGTGACATTCCAGTTGACTTTTTTCTGCATTTTCTTGATTTCATGTCTAATATTTAAATTAAAAATACTGGACAATAAACCAGTTTCCATGTCTAGGGTTAATCTGACCTTCATATAAGAAAAATAAATTAAAATAAAACAAAAATAAATAAATAAAACAAAACAAAAAAAAATAAATAAAAAAAATAAAATAAAAATAAAATATGATTATCCGAAGTAAACAAAAATAAAAAGAGCGAATAAAAAGTAAAACAATAATAAATGAAAAAACAATTGTGCATGACTGGAATATTTATGTATTTTGACTTTTTCTGTGTTTTCTTGATTTTATGTCTCATATTTCAGTGAAATGCTGCACATTAGCTAATTTACAAGACTAGGTAAATTTCCAAGATTAACCAAAAATAGTTTTACGTCCATATAACCAGTTGTTTTTTTTTTTTTTTTTTTTTTCTTAAATATACATTAAAGTCAATCAATCAGCCAGCTCTTGGGCAATAAACATGCCATACAAGTGCCAACTGCTGAACAAACAACCAACAAATGCAAGAGAAATGGAAAATAATGTGACCCTGCACTAACTTGCTTATTAGCACAATGAGAAATGAAACTATGTAAAAGGAAGTTTTCACCGAATGTATTACAGCCATGGGTACTCCAATCTCATCTGAGTTTGGGAAGCTATTGTTCTTAAATGAGAGATCAATTGGGGGGAAAAAACAAATATATGTAGTGCAAACTACGCTAACAGGTTTGTGAAATCCTGGCTAAAGTCTCAAAATCTAATTATGAGATAACCAGCAATGAAGTTTGATTTCAACCATTAATTTCCCTATGATTTCAATCTTTGACATGACCTTACTCAGGCAATATTAAAGATAGCATGGTTACATTTTCACAGAATGTTCTTTACCTTATGAAGGATGGTTTTATATAGAAAGTAAATCACAAAGACATTACTTTAGCTGAGTTTTCAGAGTCAGGGTCACAAATATATGGTTGCTTTATAAAGCATAGCAGTGTATAATATTACCATCACCTTCTGGGTAAACTGAAAAGGCGGCTTACAACTAATGACAAGTTTTCTCTTTCCCAATGAGAAAATCTGTACAGTGTCTTGTACAATGTTTTATTCATCCTGTGCCTGTCAGCGGGTGAGTGGGAAATACAGAGAAAGAGACAGCACTTTCACCTCCCACACTTGCAGCTTCCAGTGTTTACACTGAATAAATGCAAACCTGAATCCACAAAACTGCTTTCAGGTTGAGCTACCTGAGAAGACACAGTGTCTGAGGGGAGAAAAAAAATGCTGGATATATTCCACATTCTATCACGTGATCAAAGAAACTCCTCAGAGATGGCTCCTCCATCACAGGGGCTGTTTAACTCAGAGACAGCATGTTTGTTGTTCGGGGCTTTGGCCCGTCTCCGAGCACGGAGTTCTTTTACAGGCTCAGCCCCAGGAGAGAACACAGGACTCGGGTAATGGGAGAGGAGTCTGGGAAACACCACGCAGGCTATTATCACTCCACAGGCCACAGCACAGACACCTAAACACATGCTAAGAGGAGAACGGAAGACGGTGGGAGTACCTGAGGATCACATGAGGAGATGCTCAGGATACTCAAGAGACACAGTTATTGGGGATTCACACTTAAGAGTTCAACAAATGGCTGTAATGTTAGTCATAGAAGGTGTTCCTACTGCTGGATGTCTGTAATTTTAGTGGTTAGCTGCCCAATTGGTCACAGCAACTTATATTGATTGACCCATTGGGGATCCTGTAGCAAAATAAGTAAAGCATGATGCTAGAATCACCAAAGTTATGAGTTTGATTCACTGAGAACACACAAAATTATTAAAATGCATACTTTGGATCCACTTAAGTCAATTTTGATAAAAGAATTTGCCAAATACATGAACGTAAATGCAAAAATAAGTCTAATTTTATAAATAAAAGTGCACAGTTCTGGAGGGAAAATGTTTCTATATAAATTGCATTAAATCTGAGT
>NW_027395191.1:0-8774 GCF_049309525.1 Garra rufa | reverse complement strand
AGAAGCGAGTGCGTTTGAGCACTGTGAAGGATTCATTCAATTTTCCAGAGCTTAGGACCTCGGAAATCACAGATGGAAAAAAAAGATTTTTTGTGCTTATGGGCATATGTGTGCGTGTGTGTGTGTGAAAACTGAAATATGGTGTGTCATTATTTTACCCTGATTCAGTTCCAACTTTTGACAGGATAATAATGTCAGCCAAACTACACAGATGGAGTGTAGCACACCAACAATGGGGAAAGTAAATGTCAAACTCAAAAGTGCGAGCAATCAGACTGCTTGACTTTTACAGTAATCTCGAAACTGCCTGTTCTCCCCGTCTGCATGTATAACCCGAGCGCAGCGTTCGGCGGAGGAGTGTCAAAGAAGTCATTTATCATGTTCGAGCAGTCCAGTATTAATGCTTTGAAATTCTGCCACAGGGCAGTGAGTTACAGGCTCTGTGAATTATATCTTCATGCTAGAAGTAAAGATATGCTTAAAAATCTTCATCCTGGAAAAAATATTATAAACTTTTATGACACCGAGGCGTGGGTTCAATGAAACCGCTATAAATCTCCCATCATTCTGAACCAAAAAACAGCACCATGCCTTCACCAGATGACTCCATCAGGAGTGTGTGTTCGTACAGACCAATCCCTGGGTAATACACGCAAGGCCTAAAAGCCAGAAATCTGAGGTTTCTTTTCTTTCCTTCTCTGTTTCAGATTTTGTCTTTCCTTTCTTCACCTGTAGAGGAAGTAAAGGACCAAAGATTCACTTTCAGGCCAGAAAAGTCATTGTTGCTGGAATCAATAAGCACACCGTGAGTGAAATGTAGTTTCAAAGGACTATGGCTGTAAAAACTGTGATTTAAAGCACTTCAGACTGACAATTTCATCAAAATGCAGTAAAGCAGTGGTTCTCAACTGGTTTGGCCATGGGACCCACATTTTCCTACAACTTTCGTGTTTGTTCTTATCAATTCCGGTCAGGCAGGTGAAATATTAGGCTAATATCTTAATTAATAGGCTACTCCTTGCATGTGTATATTTACAACCTTTGAATTTTAATTTGTCAAAATATTGTGCCCTTTCCTGCTTACTAAGTCCTTCTCTATATGATTTAGCAGCTTCCTCATGTTTGTTCTGTGGTTTTCTGTGGACAGCATAAATGAGCATATAAAATATTGCCTGACAACATTTCATCTGACCGCAGATACTGAATAGGGAGTTTGCACTTACGTCACAGTTTGGTCAGTTACCTGGATGCGCGGCCATATTGGAGATACTCAAATGTAAACAACAGCATGGATTGCATGGTTAACATACTACTGAGTACAATATGGAACTAAAAAAACGTGTGGAAGCTTCTAAATCATATAGAGAATGACTTAAGCAGAAAAGGGTGCAATATTTCAACAAACCAAAGTTAATAGGTGGTAAAGATACATACAAGGAGTATTCATTAAGATATTAGCCTAATATTTCACCTACCTGACCAGAAATTATAAGAACAAACACAAATGTTGTCAAGATTCTTGCTCTGGAAATTTTGGTTCAGTTTGGCCAACCACAAATGCCTTTTGTTCCTCAGACACTTTTTTACACTCTTCTCCCTGATTTGTTATACCTTTTGGAAGTCTATAGTAATAGACAATAATTGATCATTTTCAGCAGCAATAATCAGCCAAACATGCAAGTTTTTTTCGGTTCAGTGGCATTTTTTACATTAAGTGCCGCCAACATGGCTGATTGATGACGTGTCGTGAAAACACATTATAGGGACAGCGCGTTTTGCTCAGACACACTTTATTTAAACTGCATTTGACAGAAGTGTCAACAGCGATTATGCACGTCTTTTAAAATAAAAGTCTTGCATATAAAAAGTCTTGCAAAATAAAAGTCTTGCATGTTATTGATGTTGTTTCTTTAACTGTACACTCTGTGACCGACTCAGAACAGTCTTACGACCCACTTTGGGTCACAACCAACCAGCTGAGAAACACTGCAGTAACGGTTTCTTAAATGTGCGCTGGACCACAAAACCAGTCATAAGGGTTACATTTTTTTTTAAATTGAGATTTACATCACCTTAAAGTTGAATAAATAAGCTTAGGATAGGACAATATCAGGATATCAATAATCAGGAATTTGAGGGTGCAAAAAAAAAAAAAAAAAAAAAAAATCAATATACTGAGAAAATTGCCTTTAAAGTTGTCCAAAAGAACTTAATGCATATTACTAATTAAAAATTCAGTTTTGATACATTTCTGGTAGGAAATTTACTAAATATCTTTATGGAACATGATCTTTTCTTAATATCCTAATGATTTTTTGGCATAAAAGAAAAATCAATCATTTTTACCCATGCTTACAATGTATTGTTGGCTATTGCTACTACAAACATACAACTACTTACAACTGGTTTTGTGGTCCAGGGTCACAAATATGCGGTCTAGCCAGTCAAAATTAGTGACTTACTGCAGACTGTTGAGGGACTACATCCTGTTTAGTGAACAGAAATGTCCTGTAATTTGTGCTACACCTGCTGTAGCTTCTCTCAGTTGCTAATGGCAGGCTGACGGATTGAATTCAGCATGAAAAATGCTAAGCAAAGAGACAAGTCTTAGGTTTATGCGCTGAACCAATTAATTAGGAAGGGGAGATGTACGAATTAAGAAAGGGAGGGGTCTTGTATCTTTCTTGACCATTTTGGGTTTACGATGAGAGGTTATTTTAAAAAGCATGAAGAAGTCGGATTGCCGTGGTGGAGGAACATGACCTTTCTGTCACACACTCGCGGCCTCCCCCCTCCCAGTGCTTCAGTGTGCCACAAAGGCTAACAAATCTTCCTTTGATGCTGGGTGAGTAAGGACACATACCACAGATGTTTGAACACAGGGAATGTTGATGCATATTATAACTGACATGTGATACGAAACATGCATACTGATCGTATCCAAAAATGCGATGCGATTTGGGACTCCTCATGCCGTCAGTTTGTTAACGTGATGGCCCTTTAGATGTGCACTCAGAACATCGCCTCATTGAAGAAAAACCCAGGGCTTTAGCTCCGGTAACAGTTCCCCTCTGTCAGATTACAATGCTCTGATTCCAGATCCAAGGTTTATCTTTTGCAAATAACTGTGAAATTGCTTGGCACAAAGTCCTTTCACTCAATAAGCTTTAAATAAGATGTCAAGTGTGGCTTCAGTTGGTGGCTAGCTAGCTGGTTGGCAGGACCGGCTGAATTTGAACAGGGATTCCATCGAGGTCTGCTGGCTGGAGACACTAAACACTCTCAAAATGGATTAGCCGGACCCACTAATGCATTCTGGCCACAAACCTTTTCAACTCCTCTGCCTCACAATGGATAGAAGATGGTTGAGCGGTTATATGGGTTTGGTGGAATCTGAACAGCATTTTTTTTTTTTTTTAAAGCACAGCTTTGTTTTGGTGTTCATACCTGTTTAGGGCTGGCTTGGGAGCTGTGTTTCTGCCAGTGGAATCTCAACAGGCTGTTTTCCAGGAAAAAATTTGAACCAAAGGTCCAAATAACAGTTACATAACTGTCTGGAGTGGTTACATTTCATTCTGTTCTTTTTAGGATTTGTATGATCAGTAAACACAGAACTAGCAAACCCCCCCAATGCAGTGTCGTGCCCTATATCCTATTTGTGACCCTGGACCACAAAACCAGTCTTAAGTAGCATGGGTATATTTGTAGAAATGTTCAAAATATACATTGTATGGGTTAAAATGATATTTTTTTCTTTTATTCCAAAAATCATTAGGATATTAAGCAAAGATTATGTTCCATGAAAATATTTTGAAAATCACCTACTGTAAATATATCAAAACTTAATTCTTGATTAGTAATATGCATTGCTAAGAACTTAATTGGGACAACTTTAAAGGTGATTTTTTCAATACTTCGATTTTTTTGCACCCTCAGATTCTAGATTTTTGGATTTTTTAAATATTGTCCTATCCTAACAAATCACACATCAATGGGAAACTTATTTATTCAGCTTTCAGATAATGTATAAATCTTAATTTAAAAAAATAGACCCTTATGACTAGTTTTGTAGTCCAGGGTCACATAATTTCTATTAGTATTGAAAGAAACAAAAAAAAATAAATGTGAAATACATGCTGCTTCAGGTAAAGATGATTAACTCACAGCTATGATTCAGCAGAATTAAAAACAAACAAACAAATAAATCATAATAATATAGTATTAAGTCAGTCACATTTTAGGATGAGACATTTTCAATGTAACAATTGTTGGTCTTATTTTATATTATACTGGCATTAACTACTATGTACTTCCATCAAAAAAAGTAAAATGTATTTATTGTGTTCACATTATACTGCAAAACACTTGCTGCTACTGAGGTGAGAAACAGGCAACGTTAGGGACAGGTTTGGTGGTTTGGGTAAGTTTAAGGGTGAGTTAAGGTGTAAGGGATGGGTCAACAGTGTAATTATACATGTAATTACACAAATTATGTACAGATGTAATTACATGCTGGCATTTTTTTTAAATACAAGTGCAGTGTAAAAACATGTACACTACCAGTCAAAAGTTTTTTATTTTAAATGTTTTTTAAAGAAGTCTCTTCTGCTCACCAAACCTGCATTTATTTGATCCAAAATACAGCAAAAACATGAACAATTGTGAACTGTTTTTACTATTTAAAATAACTGTTTTCTATTTGAATATATTTACACCGCGTTCCAAATTATTATGCAAATTGTATGTAAGTGTCATAAACACACAGTTTTTTGTTTTTCAATTAAACTCATGGATGGTATTGTGTCTCATGGCTCTTTGGATCACTGAAATGAATCTCAGACACCTGTGATAAATAGTTTGCCAAATGAGCCCAATTAAAGGAAAAGTACTTAAGAAGGATGTTCCACATTATTAAGCAGGCCACAGGTTTCAAGCAATATGGGAAAGAAAAAGGTCTCTCTGCTGCCGAAAAGCGTCAAATAGTGCAATGCTTTGGACAAGGTATGAAAACATTAGATATTTCACGAAAACGTAAGCGTGATCATTGTACTGTGAAGAGATTTGAGGCTGATTCAGAGCACAGACAGGTTCGTGCAGGTAAAGGCAGAATGAGGAAGGTTTCTGCCAGACAAATTCATTAGATTAAGAGAGCAGCTACTAAAATGCCATTACAAAGTAGCAAACAGGTTTTTGAACCAAATAGTAGGTTTATGCACAACTGCAAGCCTCTGGAGGATCCTACACCTTGATGTTCGCGGGACTCCAGAGGCTTGCAGTTGTGCATAAACCTACTATTTGGCCACTCCTAACCAATGCTCACAAGCAGAAACGGTTGCAGTGGGCCTAGACATACATGAAGACTCATTTTCAAACAGTCTTGTTTACTGATGAGTGTCGTGCATCTTTGGATGGTCCAGATGGATGGAGTAGTGGATGGAACATGTCCCAACAAGGCTGCGACCACAACAAGGAGGTGGCGTTTTTGGCCGGAATCATAGGGAGAGAGCTGGTTGGCCCCTTTAGGATCCCTAAATGTATTAAAATGACCTCGGCAAAGTATGTCGAGTTTTTGACTGACCACTTTCTTTCATGGTACAAAAAGAAGAACTGTGCCTTCCGTAGCAAAATCATCTTCATGCATGACAATGCACCATCTCATGCTGCAAATAATACCTCTGTGTCATTGGCTGCTATCTGCATAAAAGATGAGAAACTCATGGTGTGGCCACCATCCTCCCCTGACCTCAACCAGATTGAGAACCTTTGGAGCATCCTCAAGCAAAAGATCTATGAGGGTGGGAGGCAGTTCACATCAAAACAGCAGCTCTGGGAGGCTATTCTGGCATCCTGCAAACAAATTCAATCAGAAACTCTCCAAAAACTCACAAATTCAATGGATGCAAGAATTGTGATAGCGACATCAAAGAAGGGGTCCTATGGTAAGATGTAACTTGCCCAGTTAGGATGTTTTTGATTGAAATAGCTTTTGATTTCAGTAAATATGACCACCTAATGCTGCAAATTCAGCAAATGTCCATTTTCAGTTCTTTACAACCTATACAATGTTTTAACTCTGTTGTGCATAATAATGTGGAACAGTGCATTTTCAGTTTTTTATTTTTGAAATAAATACTGTTATCATTAGGAGGTTTGTTCAATAAAATCCGAATTATACCCTAATGGTTGATGACTTAAAAATTATACTGACTGTCATTTGCATTGACTAATTATGAAAACCAGAGTAAGATATCATTTGCATAATAATTTGGAACGCGGTGTAAAAATGGAATTTATTCCTGAGATTTCAAAGCTGAACTTTCAGCATCACTAAATTACTCCAGTCACATGATCCTTCAGAAATCATTCTAATATTCTGATTTGCTGCTCAAAAACATTTATTATTTTTATGATGTTGAAAACAGCTGAGTAAATTTTTTTTCAGGTTTCTTTGATTAATAGAAGGTTCAGAAG
Source organism: Garra rufa (assembly GCF_049309525.1). NCBI lineage: Eukaryota > Metazoa > Chordata > Actinopteri > Cypriniformes > Cyprinidae > Garra > Garra rufa. The sequence goes on along the minus strand of NW_027395191.1, from coordinate 2,303 downwards.
AACAGTATTTATCTGAAATAGAAATCTTTTGTAACAGAATGATTTCTGAAGGAACATTTGACACTGAAGGAGTAATGATGCTGAAAAATTAGCTTTGATCACAGGAATAAATTAGATTTTAAAATATATCCAAATAGAAAACAGTTGTTTTAGTTAGTAAATATATTTAAATATTTTTGCCGTATGTTGGATCAAATAAATGCAGACTTGGTGAGCAGAAGAGACTTCTTTAAAAAACATAACAGATCTTTCTGTTCAAAAACTTTTGACTGGCAGTGTATGTACACAATAAGTGCATTGTATCAACTGATTATTTTAAATGTAAGTACATAGCGGTTAAGGCCACCTTTTATTTTTACAATGTTTTTAATATTTATATGAATTTATACTGATTTGTTTGTGCTATTTTATAGTGTACATTTAACAGTTCATTCACATTTTTATATTCCCATCAAAATATGGAAAATTAACATTTATGAAAATACAAATGGCATCATTTATGAATGAAAATGATGAAATATTGATTTATGTTATTTATAAAGTAGAATAAGATCACAGGGTGCACTGCAGAAGCACCTTTAATTCGCATTTATTTGTGTTGCAAAAAATGTTAATATTTTACATAATTTAAAAAAAGCCTATAATGAAATTCCAATGAAATGTAGCCACATTCACTCATTCATATTCACTTTCTCTCTCACACACACACTCTACCCTAAACAAAATAGCACAGAGGATGATCAGTGATCCCTGGTAAGCCACATTCAATCGCTCCTAAACGGGTCTCGCTTCCTAGCAAAGGAATCAGAGAAAACCTTTAAGTCGCCAGCTAATTCTTGTTTCAGTTGTCTGACAAAAAAAAAAAAAAAAACTCTCCTGTGCTACAACTTAATACCAGACAGGATCATGCTGAGAGGCCGGAGCGGAATCAATCTTCAGGCACAGACACCAGACCTGAGCTTTTGCTCTCCATTTTGTTCCGCCCATTCTCTGTTTCTTTCACTCTTTTGTGCTTTGCCAAGTCCCGCGCAAAGCAGAACCAAACCTTTCGCGAACGCACCCACCCACCTCCTCAAGTCAGGTTACCACACGCACTCGAAGAAAGGAGATGTGGAAAATGACATTTCCTTGAACCACCCAACCCCCAGTATATATATACACACTCACAAATACACAGACCGCCACACATGACCCCCCAATCTCTAATCCAATCAACGAAGCCTTAGCTGTCTAATAAAGTGCTGCTCTCATGGTGGAACTTTATCCCTGCAGCTGTGCCGGCCCGTTCTCCGGCCAGACCAGGCTCTCCCTCTTTCCTCTGATCACACATTTCAATATGAATGGAGCCAATAAGGGGGTGGATTAGGGGCTGGTTACTCCGTAAATCCCGGGCCGGCTTTGATGCCCCTGCCGGGTTTGGCCGCCCAGGCCCCCAGTCAAACGGGCAGCCGGCTCTGCCACCTGGCTCAGCCTGCTCGTTCTGTTTGCTCATATGCGCTGATTAAACATGGCATGGCTTGCGTGGCTGCACCGGGCACCAGATGGCGCCGTGGTAGCTTTGCCCGAATGAGCAGGTGGAGGCGGGGCAGGCAGTGCTGGCTGACACTGGCACACATGGCGCGGGCACAGACCTCTGCCAACCTAAGAATGGCAGGGAGAACAGCAAACATTCCTGTCCCATAGTAAACTACTGTTCCTGCGCACACACAAACAGGGGTGTCTTTACTCCCCCATTCCCACAACATCTGATTCCTAACTCCTTCCATCCTCTTATGGCTCTGTGCGCTTTGTGTGCGACAGAGCTATTGCTGATTAATATTTGTTTTACCTCTTTTGGGACGGAGCAGGACCCAGCTGATCCTGGGAGACGTCCTAATCCCCACAAGATCCGTGCCAACAGGGGGCATCGTTTCATTCCCAACAGGGGGTCAAAATGTCTGTAATGAAGCAGGCAGGGCAAACCGTCAAGTTTCAGAGCTTAAAAGTGGCGAGCAAATCATAAAGTAAAGTTAGGCTAACTTGTGGAGAATTTCGCCACAAATGTTTGGGATTTGAATACGAAACTTCAAGAGTTTGGCTTCTTGGAATCAAATGCAATTATTTTCACACTCACTGAGACAAGTGAAGAACGGAACAAAGGAATTACTGTAGGTTGGGAGGGGATATAAATTTGACATATGCTCTCTTTCCTCTCTCTCTCTGACACACACACACACACATTGTAAGCATTGTAAACTGAGATGGGATATGACAGGTGTAGTTTGGGTATATATATGAGAAAAACAAAGGTTGTACTGTGTAAT
>NW_027395190.1:0-8785 GCF_049309525.1 Garra rufa | reverse complement strand
TCAGAAGTTATCGCATCCAGCGGTTATCCTTGTGTGAGGGTGATGTCTGTTTGCGTTGCCATAACTTTTAGGAGGGAGGTCTGGTAGAAGCTTGATGCTTGACATCCGCCAGTCACGACCTTCGTCCTTTCGCCGTCCGTTGCCTTTTTTGGCGCTTATGTGGAAAATTCAGTCCTAAATTATGCTATTTTAGACCCGGTTATTATATTAAGGCCTCTAAATAATTTCAATGGCTACATAACCTTTTAACTCCACTATCTAAACATTCAAATTACAGATTGACCTTTGACCTTACGTGGTTGTTTTAGGCCATTTAGGGCGGCATTTCAGTCCTTATTTCTGTTATTAGACATCTAACTTTGACTTTTACATTGCTCTCTCTAATTTACTTCAACCTACACTGGTACTGCTTTATTGTTCAATGCAAGTAATAGCATTTAATGTTTTTAAAACTCGTTTTAAAGGACAAATTCGTTCAAAACTCAAACCAGGCCCCAACTACACGATTGTGGGCCTGACCAAACTCGATTAGCAATTGGCTATGAGACACTCGCCTGGAAATGATCAACCAAGGCGGGCCGCCTCAGAGGAGGGTGTCTAGTGTTTAAAGTGCCGAAACACCCGATGAATCTGAGGTACACTACCGATGAAGTGTCTTAAACATTTCCCTCTCGTAACCATACTTTGAGGGAGCAGAGAAAGTATGGCAAGAGTTGCCTCTTTGAAGAAATAATATATGCATCTTCTACTTGAACTATCACTACGCAAACCAACGCTCAACCTAAACCTACCGTCGGTAGACCTAAGGACTAAATCTAGCACCGAACCAACACTTTAACCTAAACCTACCATCGGTAGACCTAAGGACTAAATCTAGCCCCGAACCAACACTTAACCTAAACCTACCGTTCGTAGCCCTATGGACTTGAACCCTAGTCTTCCCAACACAACGGAACTACAAGCTAAGAGTTACCTGACGTTAACTTGACCACAATTTAAGCAAAGGCTGGTCGCAGTCAATTTTGAAACCTTAAACAGCACTCGCTGACGGAATGCAATGCCCGATCAGGATTATCGGGCAGTGACTTTCGGGTTACTGCCTGATTCGCTGGTCCGGAGTAAGTTTAGTCAAAAACTTTGCGTTCCCAGAGCCGATTGATGTTCAGATCGAACTTCGAACCAACCTTCGCACTAAATCTAACCGAAACCGAATTCCTGGTCTTCCACATTCTTAGCCCCATGCCTACTAAGGCTATTCTCCTGGAATGGGAGATAGATAAAGGCTTCCTTGGTATAGTCAGACATGCGTCGGCCCGTGCACTATCCTCAGTCTCCCTACTTCAAACTTTCCTAGACGGGTGCTAGGTTGGGGGGAGCTGTTGTAATTTTTCTAACCTAACCCTAACCCGTGCACTATCCTCAGTCTCCCTACTTCAAACTTTCCTAGACGGGTGCTAGGTTGGGGGGAGCTGTTGTAATTTTTCTAACCTAAATCTAACCGAAACCGAATTCCTGGTCTTCCACATTCTTAGCCCCATGCCTACTAAGGCTATTCTCCTGGAATGGGAGATAGATAAAGGCTTCCTTGGTATAGTCAGACATGCGTCGGCCCGTGCACTATCCTCAGTCTCCCTACTTCAAACTTTCCTAGACGGGTGCTAGGTTGGGGGGAGCTGTTGTAATTTTTCTAACCTAACCCTAACCCTAAATCTAACCGAAACCGAATTCCTGGTCTTCCACATTCTTAGCCCCATGCCTACTAAGGCTATTCTCCTGGAATGGGAGATAGATAAAGGCTTCCTTGGTATAGTCAGACATGCGTCGGCCCGTGCACTATCCTCAGTCTCCCTACTTCAAACTTTCCTAGACGGGTGCTAGGTTGGGGGGAGCTGTTGTAATTTTTCTAACCTAACCCAAGCAAATGCCATTTCTCATTTTCAAACGGCCTTCCTTCCAAGAAAACACTACTCCCTCACCCAAACTACACACTAAACTTAGCCCTCAGTGACCAAATGGCATTTCGCATTTTCAAATGGCATTTTCCAATGGCATTTCGCATTTTCAAATGGCATTTCGCATTTTCCAATGGCATTTCGCATTTTCCAATGGCATTTCGCATTTTCCAATGGCATTTCGCATTTTCCAATGGCCTTCCTTCCTTCCTTCTTCCAAAAGAAATAGACTGCCTCTCCCAAACTACACACTAAACTTAGCCCACAGAGACCAAATGGCATAACTACTTTTCCAAAACAAACCATACAAAAAAATACACCACCCAGCCAGAAAAAAATAATAACAATTACACCACACAGCCAAAAAATAATAATTACACCACACAGCCAAAAACAAGACCCATACAAACACAATACCACCTTTCAACTCTCTACACCCAATGCAACTGGGGGTGATATGCGATATCTCACCCACCTACTGGCGCTACAGACCCAAACCAACTGCAAATCGACTCAGGGACACCCCATCACTACACGTACCAAGTTTCAGCTCTCTACCACCCATGGATCACCTGGGATTTAACATTGATTTCACGTTGAGTTTTCGTTAATTTCACCACATATGGTGAAATATGTGCACTACAATATCTCGTGCCGCTAGAGCTACCAAACCAAGTGCATTCCACTGGGCGTCCCTCAATTAGTATACACAACAAATTTCAGCTCTCTAGGTGCAAAATAAAAGGGGGTGCAATACCATATCTCGGCGCCTGGTGGCGCTAGAGCTCCCAAACCATGTGCAATCGATCGGGGGGCCCCCAAATACTATATATACCGAATTTCAGACCTGTAGGACCTACTTTAACGAAGTGCACCACTTTTTGAATGGGGTGGGGGGGTGGTGCACTTTCGTATTTGACCCCTTATACCTAACCCTAACCTAACCCTAACCTAACCTAACCCTAACCCTAACCTAACCCTAACCCTAACCTAACCTAACCTAACCTAACCCTAACCCTAACCCTAACCCTAACCCTAACCCTAACCCTAACCCTAACCCTAACCCTAACAAAAGATTTCATCCTATTCAAGAATATCGACAAACCAGGATTTCAGACACTAAACCTAGCATTGGTAGACCCAGGAACTAAATCTAGCCACGAACCAACACTTCGCCTAAACCTAGCATTTGGAAGACCGAGGAACTAAATCTAGCCTCGGACCAAGACGTCGCCTAAACCTAGCATTGGTAGACCAAGGAACTAAATCTAGCCTGGAACCAAGATGTCGCCTAGCCACGAACCAACACTTCGCCTAAACCTAGCATTGGTAGACCCAGCAACGAAATCTGACCTCGGACCAAGACGTCGCTTAAACCTAGCATTGGTAGACCCAGAAACTAAATCTAGGCCCGAACCAACACTTCGCCTAAACCTAGCATTGGTAGACCAAGGAACTAAATCTAGCCTCGGACCAAGACGTCGCTTAAACCTAGCATTGGTAGACCCAGGAACTAAATCTAGCCTGGAATCAAGCCGTCGCCTAGCCACGAACCAACACTTCGCCTAAACCTAGCATTGATAGACCCAGCAACTAAATCTGACCTCGGACCAAGACGTCGCTTAAACCTAGCATTGGTAGACCCAGAAACTAAATCTAGGCCCGAACCAACACTTCGCCTAAACCTAGCATTGGTAGACCAAGGAACTAAATCTAGCCTCGGACCAAGACGTCGCCTAAACCTAGCATTGGTAGACCCAGGAACTAAATCTAGCCTGGAACCAAGACGTCGCCTAGCCACGAACCAACACTTCGCCTAAACCTAGCATTGGTAGACCCAGCAACTAAATCTGACCTCGGACCAAGACATCGCTTAAACCTAGCATCGGTAGACCCAGAAACTAAATCTAGGCCCGAACTAACACTTCGCCTAAACCTAGCATTGGTAGACCAAGGAACTAAATCTAGCCTTGGACCAAGACGTCGCCTAAACCTAGCATTGGTAGACCCAGGAACTAAATCTAGCCTGGAACCAAGAAGTCGCCTAGCCACGAACCAACACTTCGCCTAAACCTAGCATTGGTAGACCCAGCAACTAAATCTGACCTCGGACCAAGACGTCGCTTAAACCTAGCATTGGTAGACCCAGAAACTAAATCTAGGCCCAAACCAACACTTCGCTAAACCTAGCATTGGTTGACCCAGTAACTAAATCTAACCTCGGACCAAGACGTCGCCTAAACCTAGCATTGGTAGACCCAGGAACTAAATCTAGGCCCGAACCAACACAGTAATTCAGCTCCAAGCTAATCGTATTCTACCCGCAAATGAAGAATAACTTAACTGCGATCAAGGCACAACTTATACCACAACCCGAGGGTAACCCAATTATAACCGAGAGACAACATAACTGCAGATTAAAACCAAAAATTTGAAGAATAACCCAACTATAACCTTCAAGCAACGTAACCATAACGTAACCACAACCTAGGAGTAACCTGACGGTAACTTAACCAGAACTGGAGCAAAAACTGGTTGCAGTCAATTTGAAACGTAATTATAGCTTACTTGCAGTGTATTCCATATGTTTTCTTAACCTTAATAGCACTTTATTAGGTTTAATTAACATAAAAGCTTGAGCCATTCTCTCGTCTGAAAGATGGGATCTAAGCGGATGTGAGAGGATTTAAACTCAAGTTAGATTAACATTTAAAGCTCATTAATTACAGTATTTTAGCCTTATTAGTGTTCTTTTAAGAGTTAATTGATTAATATTAGCATTAGCATGCTAGCAGTAATGGACTGGCACCAGAAACAGAATATCTATACGATATAGATCCGCAAACAAGCGCCACAGCAACAAAAATACACCCTTTTTCCACCAAAAAACAGGCCAAAAACACGCATTGGCTGAGCTGAATTGCATATGCAAATTACTGCTGTAAAAATCAGTTTAAAAAGGCTAAAAAAAGCTACTTATGCTTCATAAAAACTTAAGAAAACTTGCAGATATACTTTATGGACCGGGAGGATTCCAAAAGGATAGTCATCTCAAAATTATTTTTTTACTCACCGTCGTATAGTCAGGTAGGCCGAAACACAAAACCAGGGATTAATTTCCATTCATCTTCAGAAGTTATCGCATCCAGCGGTTATCCTTGTGTGAGGGTGATGTCTGTTTGCGTTGCCATAACTTTTAGGAGGGAGGTCTGGTAGAAGCTTGATGCTTGACATCCGCCAGTCACGACCTTCGTCCTTTCGCCGTCCGTTGCCTTTTTTGGCGCTTATGTGGAAAATTCAGTCCTAAATTATGCTATTTTAGACCCGGTTATTATATTAAGGCCTCTAAATAATTTCAATGGCTACATAACCTTTTAACTCCACTATCTAAACATTCAAATTACAGATTGACCTTTGACCTTACGTGGTTGTTTTAGGCCATTTAGGGCGGCATTTCAGTCCTTATTTCTGTTATTAGACATCTAACTTTGACTTTTACATTGCTCTCTCTAATTTACTTCAACCTACACTGGTACTGCTTTATTGTTCAATGCAAGTAATAGCATTTAATGTTTTTAAAACTCGTTTTAAAGGACAAATTCGTTCAAAACTCAAACCAGGCCCCAACTACACGATTGTGGGCCTGACCAAACTCGATTAGCAATTGGCTATGAGACACTCGCCTGGAAATGATCAACCAAGGCGGGCCGCCTCAGAGGAGGGTGTCTAGTGTTTAAAGTGCCGAAACACCCGATGAATCTGAGGTACACTACCGATGAAGTGTCTTAAACATTTCCCTCTCGTAACCATACTTTGAGGGAGCAGAGAAAGTATGGCAAGAGTTGCCTCTTTGAAGAAATAATATATGCATCTTCTACTTGAACTATCACTACGCAAACCAACGCTCAACCTAAACCTACCGTCGGTAGACCTAAGGACTAAATCTAGCACCGAACCAACACTTTAACCTAAACCTACCATCGGTAGACCTAAGGACTAAATCTAGCCCCGAACCAACACTTAACCTAAACCTACCGTTCGTAGCCCTATGGACTTGAACCCTAGTCTTCCCAACACAACGGAACTACAAGCTAAGAGTTACCTGACGTTAACTTGACCACAATTTAAGCAAAGGCTGGTCGCAGTCAATTTTGAAACCTTAAACAGCACTCGCTGACGGAATGCAATGCCCGATCAGGATTATCGGGCAGTGACTTTCGGGTTACTGCCTGATTCGCTGGTCCGGAGTAAGTTTAGTCAAAAACTTTGCGTTCCCAGAGCCGATTGATGTTCAGATCGAACTTCGAACCAACCTTCGCACTAAATCTAACCGAAACCGAATTCCTGGTCTTCCACATTCTTAGCCCCATGCCTACTAAGGCTATTCTCCTGGAATGGGAGATAGATAAAGGCTTCCTTGGTATAGTCAGACATGCGTCGGCCCGTGCACTATCCTCAGTCTCCCTACTTCAAACTTTCCTAGACGGGTGCTAGGTTGGGGGGAGCTGTTGTAATTTTTCTAACCTAACCTTCGCCAGAGCCATCGGACTTGACATACCAGATTTTACGCACAGAATCCTCTATAGGGGCTTGTTTTTTGAATGCGATTTGAAATTCGCTCCCTCCGATGTCTCCTTCCTGTTTGTGCGGGGAGGAGATGTGGGAGGGGGAGGTGAACCTAAGCCCAGACAGGCTTTTTTGGGGGGGCGTGTGGCCCAGACAGGTCTATCGCCTCCTGGTTCACTGTAAATAATTTCATTTAGCATTTAGATACAAAAGATTTCATCCTATTCAAGAATATCGACAAACCAGGATTTCAGACACTAAACCTAGCATTGGTAGACCCAGGAACTAAATCTAGCCACGAACCAACACTTCGCCTAAACCTAGCATTTGGAAGACCGAGGAACTAAATCTAGCCTCGGACCAAGACGTCGCCTAAACCTAGCATTGGTAGACCAAGGAACTAAATCTAGCCTGGAACCAAGATGTCGCCTAGCCACGAACCAACACTTCGCCTAAACCTAGCATTGGTAGACCCAGCAACGAAATCTGACCTCGGACCAAGACGTCGCTTAAACCTAGCATTGGTAGACCCAGAAACTAAATCTAGGCCCGAACCAACACTTCGCCTAAACCTAGCATTGGTAGACCAAGGAACTAAATCTAGCCTCGGACCAAGACGTCGCTTAAACCTAGCATTGGTAGACCCAGGAACTAAATCTAGCCTGGAATCAAGCCGTCGCCTAGCCACGAACCAACACTTCGCCTAAACCTAGCATTGATAGACCCAGCAACTAAATCTGACCTCGGACCAAGACGTCGCTTAAACCTAGCATTGGTAGACCCAGAAACTAAATCTAGGCCCGAACCAACACTTCGCCTAAACCTAGCATTGGTAGACCAAGGAACTAAATCTAGCCTCGGACCAAGACGTCGCCTAAACCTAGCATTGGTAGACCCAGGAACTAAATCTAGCCTGGAACCAAGACGTCGCCTAGCCACGAACCAACACTTCGCCTAAACCTAGCATTGGTAGACCCAGCAACTAAATCTGACCTCGGACCAAGACATCGCTTAAACCTAGCATCGGTAGACCCAGAAACTAAATCTAGGCCCGAACTAACACTTCGCCTAAACCTAGCATTGGTAGACCAAGGAACTAAATCTAGCCTTGGACCAAGACGTCGCCTAAACCTAGCATTGGTAGACCCAGGAACTAAATCTAGCCTGGAACCAAGAAGTCGCCTAGCCACGAACCAACACTTCGCCTAAACCTAGCATTGGTAGACCCAGCAACTAAATCTGACCTCGGACCAAGACGTCGCTTAAACCTAGCATTGGTAGACCCAGAAACTAAATCTAGGCCCAAACCAACACTTCGCTAAACCTAGCATTGGTTGACCCAGTAACTAAATCTAACCTCGGACCAAGACGTCGCCTAAACCTAGCATTGGTAGACCCAGGAACTAAATCTAGGCCCGAACCAACACAGTAATTCAGCTCCAAGCTAATCGTATTCTACCCGCAAATGAAGAATAACTTAACTGCGATCAAGGCACAACTTATACCACAACCCGAGGGTAACCCAATTATAACCGAGAGACAACATAACTGCAGATTAAAACCAAAAATTTGAAGAATAACCCAACTATAACCTTCAAGCAACGTAACCATAACGTAACCACAACCTAGGAGTAACCTGACGGTAACTTAACCAGAACTGGAGCAAAAACTGGTTGCAGTCAATTTGAAACGTAATTATAGCTTACTTGCAGTGTATTCCATATGTTTTCTTAACCTTAATAGCACTTTATTAGGTTTAATTAACATAAAAGCTTGAGCCATTCTCTCGTCTGAAAGATGGGATCTAAGCGGATGTGAGAGGATTTAAACTCAAGTTAGATTAACATTTAAAGCTCATTAATTACAGTATTTTAGCCTTATTAGTGTTCTTTTAAGAGTTAATTGATTAATATTAGCATTAGCATGCTAGCAGTAATGGACTGGCACCAGAAACAGAATATCTATACGATATAGATCCGCAAACAAGCGCCACAGCAACAAAAATACACCCTTTTTCCACCAAAAAACAGGCCAAAAACACGCATTGGCTGAGCTGAATTGCATATGCAAATTACTGCTGTAAAAATCAGTTTAAAAAGGCTAAAAAAAGCTACTTATGCTTCATAAAAACTTAAGAAAACTTGCAGATATACTTTATGGACCGGGAGGATTCCAAAAGGATAGTCATCTCAAAATTATTTTTTTACTCACCGTCGTATAGTCAGGTAGGCCGAAACACAAAACCAGGGATTAATTTCCATTCATCT
>NW_027395189.1:0-8854 GCF_049309525.1 Garra rufa | reverse complement strand
AAATAATGAACTTTATCACAATATGCTAATTTTTTGAAAAGGACCTGTACAATAATATTATATATATATATATATATATATATATATATATATATATATATATATATATATATATATATATATTAATAATTTTGTACATGCCACTTTTTGTTCAAATGTAAATAAAAGCTTAGAAATATTTTTTTCCACAATGATGCCTCTCGTACACCATCTTATTATCTTTTGGGAGAAGTCTGTGTCATTTCTGGTCCAAAAAAAAAAAAAAACTTGCTGGTTGAATAAAAGTAACTATAAGTCAGAATTTCCCAGGGGTATGAATAATTTCAGGCTTAACTGAAATTACATATATGTATATGTGTGTATACATATACACACACACAGTCCAAATATATATTTGGACACTGACACAATTTTCATAAAAAAGGCTCTGTATGCTCTGTATGGAAACAATCAAGCTCATATAAGTGCAGACTTAAAGTTATAATTCAAGGGGTTGAATAAAAATATAAAAAAAATCTGGAACTCATGGACAGCACCATAGACTGGGTTTCCTCCTTTGTGATGCTTTGCCAGGCCTTTACTGCAGCTGACTTCAGTTGTTGTTTGTTTGTGTTTCCGCCTTTAGTTTTGTCTTCAGAAAATGCACACATGCTCAATCAAATCAATCAAAGTTGAAATCAGAAGATTGACTTTCCTCCAAATTAAATGAGAATACACTTAAATTAAAGGACTTTTAATTATTAACAAGCCCAAAAGTGACAAGGACTCTTATTTTAATGCTCCTAAATATATTTTACACATCACACACATCTATAGTTCGCCGAAAATGATAGTGATGTATTCCCAGTGTTTGTGTAGATTTAAAAATGATTTACCTTACAAATCTTATGAAATGACACACATTGCGTTTCCCAGATGAGCGTTATAATAAACCCAAACTCACAACAATATGCAGAGATGGAGTTTGTGTAGAGCAGCAATTACTGAGCCGCTCTGACATGCACATACATAACCATACACACCATTATGCTTTATTATGATTTTTAAAAGGGTTTAATATATCATGCATCTATGGAAAATGGTCTGAAAAATGCGTTTCATGGATTCTTTTTGTGGAATGCGCCAATTTGGCAAATGGGCAAATTATATTCAAGAGTTTTTTAAAATAGAGTTGTCGAATTGAATCGCGCAATCGTAACAGCCCTATACCCAACTAGCAATCAGAGGGAAACTATGAAGAAGTATATACATTTTTTTTTTTATAAATGTACTGTATACCTTCCCAGTCAAGCGTCTGGAAGAAGTTGTTGGCGTTGGTGTCGGTGCTTTGAGGAGAGGGGGAATCTGGCTCGGTCGGTGGCCCTTCAGGTGAATGCTCTGGCTGAGACGGCTCAGAAGTGTAACAGGCTGTTGAACCAGGCTGACGTGGAAGCTCTGGTTTACCTGATTAACCAGAAAGATTAAAAACAAACAGTTAAAACTAATAGGACTAATAATATGATAATGAAGATGAGAAACAGGAACTAATATATTGCAGATATTAAGATAGTTAAGAATCAAACTGTACTTCAGGGGAAGTTCACTTCCAGAATAAAAATGTACAGATAATTTACTCACTTGTAAAACAGCATTGTAGGGAGATTTTGAAGTTGGAGAAAATGAGATGGGAGTTTTTCGACCTACCCTAACTGTATTGAACTGGAGTACACAGAGTATGAATGCACATTGCAGAGCTAGACAGGACGAGCATTTGTGTTTAAAGGGTATATATATATATATATATATATATTTTTTTTTTTTTTTTCTTTTAGAAAATAATCGATTGTTTCACTTCCTTTTCAGCTGGGATCGCTTAGAGCCCTTTAAAGCTGCATTTGAACTGCATTTTGGAAGTTCAAACTCATGGGCACCATAGAAACTCCACTACATGGAGAACATTCCTGAAATATTATGTTTTCTTAAGAGGACCAAAGAGAGAAAGACATCTTGGATGACAAGGGGGTGAGTAAATAATCTGTAAATTTTTGTTCTGGAAGTGAACTTCCAGATATTAAAATGTGAGAATGAAATCAGAAAAAAGCAACTAAATAGAAAGAGAAACTCACCAAATTTTGTCAGGATCTCTTGCTGTTCATCTCGGCTGGAGAAGAGAATCTTGGGATTAAGTCCTTTCGTGGCAAAGTTTTCCCAAGGCGGAGTCTTGTTGCTAGGGCGATCCCGAGGCTCCACCTCCACATTTACATGTACCTGGAAGAGGTCGGGGTATTTCTCCTGGATGTCGCATGCATCGAGATCATACCTGCAAATACACACAGCACCAGCATCTTAAAAGAACATCACATTTTGAAATGCAACTGGGAAAAAGTGAAACTGATACAAGATATTTGTAAGAGTAATATGAAACTTACTTTGCAAATTTGACGGTGGAGGCGTTTCTGGGCACAAACCCTGTATGGAACTGAATCTGAAACATCTTCATGGAAGCCATCTACAAAAACCACAACACAGCATGTTGGCAATGACTAAGAAGCACTAACAAAATATAAACAATGAGAGCTTGCAGTCTGAAGATCTGCCGGAAGCAAGCTATAGAATAAAATAGAAATAACAGACATCACTGCAAGTAAGCTGAGAAAACTTACCTGCCCAGTAGTAATTTGTCCAAAAACACTACTAATTTTACTATTTTTAATGTCATATCAAAGGCTATATTTAGGGCAGCATTTTTGTTTAAAATAAATAAATATAAAAACAAACAAACAAACAAAAAAATACTTAAAAAGAAAATCATACAAATCATACAATTAAACTTAAGACACATTCCAATGGAAAATAACAATTTTAGAATTTCTATCAATTATTAAAGATTTTATTCTAGTATTGTTATCATCCATGTAAACATATTATGCATTGTTTTATAATTGGTATATATTAATCTAAATTTTCTCTAAACCCCCCCATTTATCCCTTGCATTTTGAGGACAAAAACTCGTAATCAAATGCAACAAATCTTACAATCAAATCGTACATAACACGTAAAAACGTGTTTATTTTTGTTCCTTATTTTCATCATGGTGGCTTTAAATGGGTGGAATTACGACATGCAAGGTACAATTAGTAAAAGATGCTAATTTTTTTTAAGGTGAGACACTGCAGGGGAATAGGGTACAAACATTTTTTATTACAAGTTTTCTAAAATGTTAGGTTTAAATATGCAAATGAGACATTATTTAATGAAATATGCACTAATTTGCATACATTTCTAGTAAAAAAAAAAATCTAAACACTGGATGAAGTCAGTTTTCTAATTTTTTTGACATATTAGAGTCAAAGGTTTTTACAGAGGGGAATTTGAGTATCTCATTTTGTCACTCCATAATTCAGAAAAAACTGAACAGACAAAAATACTTAAAAAAAAAAAAAAAAAAACATTTTTAGGGAAATGCAATGTTGTATAAATTCAAGCTAATTATATATGAACAAATCCCTCTGTAAAAACCTTCAGGATATAGACAGGAATAAAAATACAAAGTTTGGTGTGTGTATGTTCTATTTAGATGAAGATTTATGGCTCAGCATAGGAGAAAAAAATAATTTTGAGAAAACGGCCTTTAAAAATATGTATTTCAATTGAAATTTATGGCTATAAAAAAAACAATGTCTTTTGGGTGTTTTTTTCCACTAGTCTGAAAAAACATTTCATGAAAAACTAAAAATCCCAAAATCGGAAACTTGACAGGTGCATGAAAAAAACTGCGTCTGAATTAATTTTTAACAAACTTTATTTTCTTCTAAGGCTATTGTGTCTGGGTTAATTGAGGAGAGACTAAAAATGTAAAAAGTATTTTAATACCATAATAGCATTCGCTTTTGCAAATAAAAAATAATTTTTAAAATAAAATATGCACAATGGTATATTTGTCTTTGATTGAATTTGCTCAAATCATCAGGATCAAACTACTGTTCTTACAGTGTCATTTACATCATAATCCATTAATGCCATTTATATCATAATAATGCCAAGCCTAATAAAGTTTCCAGCCAACTGGTTAGTAACAGTGTATTTGCATTTGTTAATTTCAGATTGGAACAGCATACACAAATATTGGCCACTATGAGTCTTACTTTGGCCTGTAGGCGTCCACCCAGAGTTGCGCGTGAATGATAAATCACTATCAGCACATCTCCCTGCACAGTTATATTCAGAGGAATCTCCGCTCGCCCGTCCTCCATCTTAAAATCCCTGTAGAAATGGTAAAGTTAGAGATGCAGATTGCAGACACTGAATGTCCATCAGCAAGAAATTGTGTGAGGTTAAGTTACATCATAGGGTGACTTACTTCATTCTGTCATATTCCTGTGAAGTGGTTGCAACTCGCTCATCACCGACGTAAACCTCACAGAACGGCCGACAGCCGTTTCGCGGCTTATTAAAGAGCGGTACGGGAGTCATTGCGACAGAGCGGATGGTTATAGGCTTGCTGTGGGGGATTATGGGCTCTTCTGACATCATGTCACACATGTATTCAATATACCTACAAACAAGAGTCATCAGTTAATGCAATTCATCAACATGGAGTTATGATTTACATCTACAGCTAAACTACACATTTTGATCTTGAGCCGAACCACAATTTACAAGGCTATACTCAAGACTTCTGTAACTTTTAGTTGTTTTTCTTTTGACGCTGGTTAGGGTTTCTTGTACCAAAAACAGTGATTTAGCTTTACATGAGTGTTTTCACCCTCCTCTCTGACCTTTTAAATTAAACAGGCTGTTTCTGTACTTTTCTATATGCAAATGTCATTATCTCAAAATAAGGACTTTAATACACCAGGGGTTCAAATAAAGAGTATTTAAAGGCAATAGAATAGTTTTACACTGTAGTAATGTTGATGGTAGGGCTGGGTTTTGACATAAATTTCACAATTTGTTTAGATTCTGACTCACAAGCTTGCAATTTGATTACTTCATATATATATATATTAGGGCCGGGACTCGATTAAAAAATTTAATCTAATTAATTAGAGGCTTTGTAATTAATTAATCGAAATTAATCGCATTTTAATCGCATATAAATATTTGACCTGAGAACAGTGAGAATTAAGATTTTTACATGGATTTTTAGTATACCATTGAATAATGACTGAATACATAAGCTTAAGCAACAAAATATTGTTTATTTTTGTTCAACCAAGTCCAACAGACCAATGCAATATTGCCATTAAGTGTAGCAAGAGGCACGTTCTTTAACAAGTCTTTCATGCCGAGAACTCTGCTCTTGTGTTTGCTTAATTATGCATTTAAACGTTAATGACCAAACCTATCATTATAAATGTTGCTGCACATGGAATATAACGCGGATAACATTTAAAAAATATTTTTTATCAGGTTACACACTGATTATTTATCACGTAAACCCCTTTCTCTACCTGTCCGTTGGTCGCGTATATCCTCCATGTTTGTAGTTTTTTAACACTTTTTATGCGTGTTTGTAGTTCTAATCGAATCCTCGTTCACGGCGCAGTGTGTTGCGGGCAATATTAGCCGTTAGAGTGTGCATTGATCGTTAAGTAGTAGACCATTCGGGAATCTTTGGAATATTTTTTTAAACATACTACGATTTGGGACATAAAATACTATTTAGGACGGACGCAGCTTGTCTAAACACTAGTTGGTGCTCCAGTATAATCGGTCCGCCGAATCTCATCCAGTAAGAAACGTTCCGTGCAAAACTAAGTGCAATTAAAATGCGTTAAAAAAATTTAACGCGTTATTTTTGTGTAATTAATTAATCTAAATTAACGCGTTAAAGTCCCGGCCCTAATATATATATATATATATATATATATATATATATATATATATATATCACAACTTATAGGCTTATAGATATAAATATCACATATATAATCAGATATACATCTCAAGTAATGCTGTAAAATATACATGAGAGTCAGTTGGTACTACATTACTATAATATGAAGGATAAAAAGAACTGATTTTTAGAGATGCACTGAAATGAAAATTCTTGACTGAAGCCAAACAAAATTAAACACTGGGCCAAAGGCTGATTACCGAACACGTGTTTTTTCCCCCCCCATGTAATTTTTCGACATTGCATAAATAAAATAGCCAAAAGGTGCTTTTTACAGTTTTCAAAAATAAAAATAAAAATAAAAATAAACAAAAAACAATTACAAAACAACAATTTAAAAATATTTATTTAGCACTGAATATTTTTTACATTCTAGCAGACATTATAGCCTACCAACAAAGCACAATTTAACTTAAAATTAATAAGTGTAAAATAACATTCTTTCTCTATTTTTAAGACCCCCTTCTTGAATCAGGCATGCAAAGAAGAATGTTATAATAAATGTATTAATAGAGATGTTGTAATGATTGTTATGATTATTTTTGTCTTACTTCTTTATTTAATTTTACAGAACCACAGTAAGATCACAATGCTAACACTTGCTGGACAAATGAGGAAGGAATTTGTTAATGATGCACAATGGTAATTTTTTTTTTTCATGTTTAAATTATTTACTTTTTTAATTGTAATAATTTATTTCTTCTAAGGATGTTTGTTCAGGGTTAGTCGGGGAGAGACTGAAAGTAATTCAGGTCTTAAATACAGTTATTTATCAAAATAAAAATAATTGGTAACACTACAATAAGAAGTCATGTGTTAACATTAGTTAATATATTAAATTACACGAATGAACAATGAACAATACATTTATTACACTATTAATTAATCTTTGTTAATAAAAACACAGTTGTTCATTGTTAGTTCACAGTGCATTAACTAATGTTAACAAACACAACTTTTATGATTGTAATGATTTTAATAATGCATTAGAAAAAGCTGAAATTAACATTGACTAAGACCAATAAATGCTGAAAGTATTGTTCATTCCTATTTCATCCGCTTACAAAGCACCATAAACAACAATACATCTATTCTCTGGAATGAGATGTTTGACCTCATTCTCATGAAATGTGAAAACTGAGATCAATACGATCTTTGTCATGAACCCCACATCCTCACAAGTAGATTTCACACATCGGGAGATATCATATGTGATATATGTGCACAAATGTGTGCTGTCTGAGCTTAAAAGTTGTATAAAAGCATCCTATTAGTGCGTTGACCTTTTTATGCATTAATAAGGAGATTGTCTGGACTTTGTTTTTATAAAACCAGTCTATTTTTGCATGCATTATGCAAGTCGCTAGGTTTACCAACTTTATACAATGATAAGACATGATGGCATAAGTTAAGAAGTTAACAAACATATAAAGATTAAGTCTTGAGGCCATTCTTTGGTATTTTAACATTTAGTCTGATCTAACTGTAGCTAATTTGTTTAGTGCATGTCTTTATTTTAGTTTTTGTTAAATAT
This sequence comes from Garra rufa, assembly GCF_049309525.1. Classification (NCBI taxonomy): domain Eukaryota; kingdom Metazoa; phylum Chordata; class Actinopteri; order Cypriniformes; family Cyprinidae; genus Garra; species Garra rufa. The sequence goes on along the minus strand of NW_027395189.1, from coordinate 1,441 downwards.
GTCTATATAGTTTTTAGTGCATTTTGTTTTTTAAGGTATTTTGATACTTCACCTTATTCTAAATAAAAAACAAGAAATATCAGCTTGGCAACAGGCTGAAAAAGAAAAGAGATTAACTAAACTAAATTAATAAAAACATCAGATGAATCAAAAATAAACTTTTACTTCACAACTGACTAAATTAAATAAGCTAAAGTTGTAGTAGTAAAATGAGTAAAACTATGAAAAATAAATTCATACTAAATAGAACTGTTTGCTTAAAAAACATATAAAAGGACAAATGATCAAGTCTTAAGGTAAAGCTTTGGTATTTTAACATCTAGTCTGAACTTTTTCTTTTTTTTTGGCTAAAGCTTTAGTAATTTTGTTTTGTGCATGTATTCTTTATTTTAGTTTTTGTTAAATATGTTTATATAGTTTTATGTTTTATTTTAAAGGCTTTTTTTTAAAACTTCAACTTATTCTAAACAAAAATAAGAAATATCAGCTTGGTAAAAGGCTAAAAAAAGAAAATAAAAGAGATGAACTAAAATAAATAAATAAAAAAACATATCAGATGAATCAACAATAAAAAAAAAAAAAATTTACTTTGCAACTAACTAAATTAAATAAGCTAAAGTTGAAGTACTAAAATGAGTAGAACTTAACCGAAATAAAAACAAATTCATGCTAAATAAAAATATTTGTTTAAAAAAAAAAAAGTATAAAAGGACAAACGATGAAATAAGTCTTGAGACAATGCTTTGGTATTTCAACAGTCTTGATCTTATTTTGATTTTAGCTAAAGTTTTAGTAATTTTGTTTTGAACGTGTCTTCTTTATTTTAATTTTTGTTAAATATGTCCATACAGTTTTTTATTACATTTTATTTTTAAGGCATTTTAATACTTCAACTTATTCTAAACAAAAATAAGAATGCTTGGCAATAGGCTGAAAAAAAAACCAAATTAATAAATAAAAACACATCAGATGAACCAAAAATCAAACATAATAAACTTTTCCTTCGCAACTGACTAAATTAAATAAGCTAAAGCTGAAGTACTAAAACTGAAATAAAAAATTAATGCTAAATAGAAATGTTTGCTTAAAAAACATATAAAAGGACAAAAGCACAAGACAAAATCTCTACAAATAAACTAAAACAGAAATGATAAAAATAAAAGCTAATTCCAAATAAAGGCAGCTCAACGCTCCTGGGTTCTTGTGAGCAGCAGAACTGAACGTTCTTTTTAAAGTTATGTCACTTCCGTTACTTATAGCTGACAAAGTGCCCGTTATCAGCTCCAGCAACCACGAACATTCACACTTGGTTAGAATCAAAAGTCCCATGAGCTTGCAAAGTTCGGCAGAAGCTCTTGGCGAGCCAAAGAACAGTTGTGGCAGGAAGTGACCTCAGCACCAAAGAACAGTCACACCTGCGGCTCCCTGCTCATGTTCAGGG
>NW_027395188.1:0-8904 GCF_049309525.1 Garra rufa | reverse complement strand
AACAGTTTAGTGGTATAATTACACGCTATTCTTTAGCAACCCAACAAATGGTGTCATTTCTAGGTTGATCCAATATTAAAGAACCATTATTCAAATAAGCAGCGTTGAATTTCGGTAGAAATAATGTTCAGTCTTCGCCATAGTAATTGGTCTACTTCACTGTTCGAGCGATTACTCTTCCATCTGCCTGACAATGTGTTCTAACAGCGGTTATCATTAGTCTTTCTCTCTTCTGCCGTGGGTAGTTTGACCCTCCGTACCCTCCTCTTTCCTTCTGTAGTTTGATATCAGCAGAGGGTCCAGACTGAGAAATCACAGCAGGTCATGAAAATACTCGCTCCAGGCAACACAAGGCCTCATTCTCTGCCTCGCCGTCTCATTTCTCTGCTCTAATGTTATCGACTTGCGGTACTTTTTGGTCTTGTTCTTATCTGTCTTCCTTCTCTGTAAATGGTCACACATATATTTTATTGTCTTCAGCACAAATTGCATATCTTTGAATACATTTTAAATTGTAATTTATTCCTGTGATCAAACCCAAACTTTCAGCATCATTACTCCAGTCTTCAGTGTCACATGATCCTTCAGAAGTCGTTCTAATATGCTTATTTGCTGAACAAGAAATATTTATTAATATAATCAGTATTGAAAACAGTTGTGCTGAACTGAGATACATTTTTTTTCTCAGGCTTCTGAATAGAATGTTCAAAACGTCTAATCTTTTTAACATTCTAAATGTTTTTACTGTCATATTTGGTCAATTGAACACATCCTTACTGAATAGAAGCATTATTAAACTAAAAACTGACCTCTTAAAAGAGTAGTTCACTTTCAGAACAAGAATTTACAGATAATGTACTCACCCCCTTGTCATCCAAGATGTTCATGTCTTTCTTTCTTCAGTCGTAAAGAAATGGTGTTTTTTTTGAGGAAAACATTTCAGGATTTCTCTCCATATAATGGACTTCTATGGTGCCCTGAGTTTAACCTTCTAAAAATGCAGTTTAAATGCAGCTTCAAAGGGCTCTAAATGATCCTAACTGAGGAAGAAGGGACTTATCTAGCGAAACGATGGGTTATTTTCTAAAAACATTTATGTCTTATATACTTTTTAATCTCAAATGCTCGTCTTGCCGAGCTGGACAAGACAAGCATTTGAGGTTAAAAAGTATATAAAATATAATTTTTTTTTTTTTTTTTTTTTAGAAAATAACCCATCGTTTCGCTAGATAAGATCCTTTTTTCCTCAGCTGGGATCGTTTAGAGCCCTTTGAAGCTGCATTTTGGAAGTTCAAACCCGGGAGCACCATAGAAGTCCATTATATGGAGAGAAATCCTGAAATGTTTGCCTCAAAAAACATAATTTCCTTACGACTGAAGAAAGAAAGACATGAACATCTTGGATGACAATGGGGTGAGTACATTATCTGTAAATTCTTGTTCTGAAAGTGAACCACTCCTTTAAAGGAAAAAAATACTCCCATCCGACTATGAATAACAAAGTTTCTCCATTGTTCTTTTGATAAACTGTTCCAAACATCATGTTCCAGTGTGCTTCTATAAATAATACCGATCTGGGAGCAGAACCCAATACTGATATTGTAATCTAAACCATTATGACATGAAATGCGTATCCTGCTGTTCTCTGATCAGACAGTAGAGAAAGTCCCCACTGCTGTATGAATGCCTCGCTACTGGAGACCAGCTGCCATTGATTGAACGCAGCTGTGAGCCATAACCAATGGACTGAGAGCAAAAGAAATGCGGGTGGAGGAGAGGGGCATTGAAAGGGTGTTTTAATTATAATCAGCAATACAATCATTACATCAGCGCTCTGATTGAAGAGCAACCCAGGAGGTGCCGACACACATACACACACACACCGGAGTGGTTTAAATCCAAAACATACCTTGTCAAATCCACTCCAGAGGCTAAAACCCCACTGCCTCACCTCTGAGAATGGCAGCGCCGGGAGTAAAGCTCATCGGTTCATCCAGGGCAATCTTGGCAATGCCTCTGGGACGCTTTTTTGTGTAGGTAATAGGCATATAGTAGAGCTTCTACTTGAATAGGGAAAAATGGAAATCTCAAACTATTTGTCAAAATGATGCTTTGAGGAGGGTTTGGTGCTCTGGAGAAGTTTTGACATGCCCTGACATTTGTTTTGTTTTTTTCAGTATCTTAACTTATTAATGGCTGGCAAATCAACAGTTGCTTGGTTTCCATCCAAAGTTGCAAATTTAATTTGAAATATTGCATAAAATATTTGCACCGTTTACATCTAAAGAGTCAAAGAGAGCGAATTTGTCACTTTCTAGTAAACTGGCACTAAGTATTACTAAGAATTAGAAGAAAAGCCATTGAATATACAGTTGAAGTCAAAAGTTTACATACACCTTGCAGAATCTGCGAAATGTAAGAGGTATCATACAAAATGCATGTTCTTTTTTTATTTAATAATGACCTGGATGAGATATTTCACATAAAAGACATTTGCATAGTCCACAAGAGAAAATAATAGTTGTTCATGAGTCCGTTGTTTGTCCTGAATAGTTAGACTGTTCTTCAGAAAAATCCTTTAGGTCTCACAAATTCTTTGGCTTTTCAGCATTTTTGTGTATTTGAACCCTTTCCAACAATGACTATGATTTTGAGATCCTTCTTTGCACACTGAGGACCACTGAGGGACTCATATGCAACTATTACAGAAGGCTCAAATGCTCTCTGATGCTTCAGAAGGAAAAATAATGCATTAAGAGCCGAGGGGTGAAAACATTTTGATCAGGGTAAATTTAACTTGTTTTGTCTTCTGGTAAATATGTAAGTAACTTCTGTAGCTTCTGAAGGGTACTACTAAATAAAAATAAAAAAATATGATGTTTAGGCAAAATAAGAACATTTACATTTATACATTTATTCATTTAGCAGATGCTTTTATCCAAAGCAACTTACAAATTGGGAATACAACAAGTGATTCATCCTAAGGAGGCAGATCAACATAGGAAGTGCTCAAAAATACCATATATGTGACCCTGGACCACAAAACCAGTCATAAGGTTAAATTTGACAAAACTGCTCAATAAATAAGCTTTCTATTGATGTATGGTTTGTTAGGAAAGGACAATATTTGACTGAGATACATCTATTTGAAATCAGAAATCTGAGGATGCAAAAAAATCAAAAAGACTGAGAAAATCACCTTTAAAGTTGTCCAAATTAGGTTCTTAACAATGCATATTACAAATCAAAAATGACATTTTGATATGTTTACAGTAGGAATTTTTACAAAAAATCTTCATAGAACATGAACTTTACTTAATTTCTTAATGATTTTTGGCATAAAAGAAAAATCAAAACTTTTGACCCATGCAATGTATTTTTGGCTATTGCTACAAATATAACCCAGTGACTTAAGACTGATTTTGTGGTCCAGGGTCACATATTAGGCGTTGTTAGATGAGTACAGGCTAGAAAGGGAAGATCAAGAAAGATAGGAGAACACAGTTTTTTTTTTTTTATGATATTATTGAGTCAAATAGTGTCGAAAAAGATGGGTTTTCAGCAGTCGCTTGAAAGATGTTAAGGAGTCTGCATTCCGAAGAGGGGTGGGAAGATCATTCCACCAGGCAGGAACGTTGAACGAGAATGTTCTGGAAAGTGATTTCATGCCTCTCTGTGGTGGTACAATGAGGCGTCTTTCACTAGAGTATCTCAGGCTTCTGGAGGGAGTGTAGATACGAAGTAGTGAATGGAGGTAGGCAGGTGATGAGCCAGTGGCTAAGTGTCAAACAAGGGACTCATGAACAACTATCACTAAAAAAAAAATGTCATTTAGATAACACAGTATTAGGAAACAAGTGTATGTAAACTTTTTGTACATTTATTTAAATGTCTTTAATGTGAAATATTATATTCAGGTCAGTACTAAATAAAAAATAACATGCATTTTGTATGATCCCTATTATTTTGGTAAAATCATTTACATTTTGCAGATTTGGCAAGGTGAATGTAAACTTTTGACTTTAACTGCATATATAAACTTTTTCTACTCAAAGAAAATAGCTTTTTTGTAAACCACCTCTTTTAAATACTGCTTCGCTGGAGCTCCATTGAACGAATAGTCCATAGAGCACAAAAGGAGATTGATAGCTATTGACTGCTGAGAAAAGTATTGTCCAAGTGGAACATAAAGGTGCAATAAAGTCCAAATGCAACTTGTGTGCTATCTACTATATCTTCTAAAGCCGTGCGATAGCTTTGTATAAGGCCAGATTGAAATTTGAGCCTTTCTTCACTAAACATTGTGTTATGTCATGTTCGGAGTCACTTTGAGAAGCACTGCATTGTCTGTTTATACATGCGTTCTGTGCATGTTTGTGAACTTAAGTTCAGCCTAAAAGACACCATGTTTGGTTTAGTTTGCTTTATGACAATGCAGATACTCTTGTATTATCAATGCAGTCATTCCTGACAAACCAGGATGCGCTATTGTTTTCTTGTTTCCACAATATATTTATAGAGGCCTGTATGTTAGAATTTGTCTCCGGCTCTGATGGAAGTCTTGGTTTAACAACCGACTCTTTTTATAGGCGTCACCGGTGACTAAATGCGAGCTGCATTATTTCCTGAGTGAGGAGCTTGCTCAAACACGAGGATTATCCAAGAATCCAGAACATATTTTAATCCTTGTACATTTTTAAGGGGATTTCAACTGTTTACCCTTTAAAGGATTTGACGCCTATGACAGTATTAGAATCGGATGCTTGCACATGCTGTTGGAGGCTTTCGTTGAGTTACAGAGCCTCGTGCATTAGAAAGTGCTGGTGGTTAGTTAGTTAGAAGTTTCTGTTGTTTTGAAATCAGCTGTATTTAAAGAAACTTCTGCTTAGATTGCATTGCAGCTACTGTAGTTATGTTTGCATGAAGTACCTTTGAGTAAACCCTTGAGTTTTTTTAAACTGTAATTTGCAGGTGACCTTGATATCATTAGCTATATGTAAGCATAGACAACATGCAGAACATGTCTATAGACATAGACGGCATGCAGAATCCTGCCGATTTCTAACATTTCTGACCTTTTTAAACCTTGATGAGAGTGCTGTTGGTGCATAGAAAGGGATTAGCATTTCTGCATTAATTAAACGAAATATGCCGCTCGCAACTCCACACTATGATGTCTCACATTTCGTGATTAAATGTTTGTGTTCTGTTTATTGCCAAAGCATGACTAAAGTGTCTTACGCTTTCCTGGTTTAGCAACCTTCTATATCACCAAGAACACTCGAAAATGTGTATTCCGGGTTACCCGAGCGCAACTCATCCTTCTGAGAGATAATCATTTTGCATTAGATATGCTTTAACATCTTCATATGAACTGCTGCTAATTTAGGATGAGAAACTATATTTGACTGCATTGTGAACGTGTTCTGTCTCCACCGCAGTCGCTGCAAAAGACTGAATCCAAAGGTACTACATTATGGCAAGCCTTGTTAAACAGCGAAATATTGATTATAACTAGGAGCTAATTAGTTACGGACGTACTGTGCCAAGCATCTGTTGTTTTGGGTCTCTGTGAGGAAATTTCATAAATTACTTGTTTTAATGCAATAGTTCACCAAAAAATGAAAAATCTGTCTTCATTTATTTACCCTCATGTTGGTCGGACTTTCATGAAAGATGAAATTGGATGAAAGACTGTCCAATTTACTTTTTTCCATGTCACAGTGGATGCTGAGAGTAAATGATGGCAAAAAATTATTCATTTTTTAGTGAGTTTCCATGTAAATTGGCATTTTACTTGCATAATGTAACATCTTGTAAAGTGAAAGAATTTTCAATGACAAAAGTGGTAAAAAGTAGTCGTCCCATATTGCAGTGAAGCCATTGTGATTGTAGAACTTGACGGAAAAGTTGTTTGGGTTATTGGTTAAAGGATTAGTTGACTTCCACAATAAAATGTCCTAAATATTTACCCACCCCCATTTAATTTAAGATGTTAGTGTCTTTCTTTCTTCAGGCAAAAAATAAATTTAAGTTTTTGAGGAAAACATTCAAGGATTTTTCTCCATATAGTGGAAGGTAGCCAACATGAAGTTTCAATGCAGCTTCCAAGGGCTCTACACGATCCCAGCCAAGAAATAAAGGTGTTATCTAGTGAAACCATCTGCCATTTAAAAAAACAAACAAACAAAAAAAACATTTGTATACTTTTTAACTAGAAATGATCGTCTTGCAGTAGCTCTCGTCTACTTAGGTTCAGAAATGTAGGGTAGGACGAAAAACTCATTTTCTCCAACTTTAAAATGGACCCTTATAAGACCTTTATTCCTTTGCTGAGATCTCCCTTTGAAGCTGCACTAAAACTGCAATTTGGACCTTTAACCCATTGGCTACCTTTGAAGTCCTCCATATGGAGAAAAATCCTGCAATGCTTTCTCAAAAACCTTAATTTCTTTTCGACTAAAGAAATAAAGACGTGAATATCTTGAGCAAGAAATTATCAGGAAATTTTTATTCTGGAAGTGAACTAATACTTCAACGTTATCAAGGGAAATTCAGAACAAACACTTTCTCTTAAAATAACATGCACTGATCAATCTTTTACAGTAAATCCAGCAACATGCATTAGTAAAATAAACCAGGGCAAATTTGATTCCATGTTGGGTTGAACATCACAAAAAGGCACATTAAGCAATCATGCCATATTTGTAATTAAATGTCTTTTGAGATGTTTGCTTTCTTTTGGTATTTAGCAACCATTTAAACATTAAAATTGTTTTGCCAACCAGCTAAACTAAAATAGTCTTAGTTGGTCTCCCTGGTTTATAAATGAATGAATGAATGAATGAATGAATAAGTAAACTGCACGAGAATGTATGAATTTGCTGCCTGCTACTGAACAAAACATTGGAGTGCACAAGTTTTTGCTTTGTTTTTCTTGAAGGGAAGGTCTTTAAAGAAGTATATCAGTCTTAAATGTGACTTTTAACCAGCCCAAGGTGGTTCAGTGGTCTTAGCTGAATTAAGTTGGTTTTGGGTTTCCAGCTTGACCAGCTAATTAGTGTCCAAAACCCCTTTAAAACCATCAAATAGACCAGCCTGACCATTCTGGCTGCCTCTAAGACCAGCAAATACATTGAGCTTGTTGATGATGTTTTAAATCCAGCAAAATGCATTAGTAAAATAAACCAGGGCAAATTTGATTCCATGTTGGGTTGAAACACAAAAAGGCACATTAAGCAATAATGCCATATTTGTAATTAAATGTCTTTTAAGATGTTTCCTTTCTTTTGGCATTTTGCAACCATTTAAACATTAAAATTGTTTGTCTATCTCATCGTTTCACAGGAGATTCGTCATGGCCGCTGCTGTCGTTTTAGATGTTTGTTACATCCAGGCTTGAACGCGTCTGCGTTCTTCCTCGAGTGCATGATGTCAATGCATTTCTGCTGCATTTCCAAGATGAACGACTGAAATATGAACCTCAGTCAAGCTTTCTGGACCTCCGGTCCGACATCTGATTAAATCAAGCCCTTCAAACGACCATCCGAGGGGGGGAATAAGGAGTAGACGTGGCTGCTGGCTGGTGGCGGTGGAGGACTAGGAGGTGGCGGAGGAGGAGGGTTTGGAAGCCATCTTTATCCTTTGGAATATATATCGTTTGTGGAATACCACTGTGTGTTTGGAATATTGCAGAACTTTCGCTGGAGTTTTTGGAATCCTTTCGGAATATTGGGAATTTCGCTCCTGTTCGCAATCATGAAGGTGAACCCGAGCTCTTGTTTGTGTCCTGTACTTTTGTGCCTGTGTTTTCTGGAAAGGGGTTATGAGGCGAGTCATCACGGCCAAACCAGAATAATTTCTAGGAGCCACAATGCAACTCACAGCCACAACCAGACTAAGGACGGGGAAACAGAGGTCCACCATCGGCCCAAACGCGGATGGATATGGAACCAGTTCTTTGTCTTAGAGGAACACATTGGTCCAGATGCACAATATGTAGGAAAGGTAAGCATGACATTTTCAATTCTGGTTTGATAATTTGCCTGGGCAGATTTCAGGGCATTTCTCAGCTTTGCAGACCAGCTAAACTAAATAGTCTTAGCCAATATAAGTTGGTCTACCTGGTTTATGAATAAATGAATAAATAAGTAAACTGCACAAGAATTTGTGTTGATGTTTTTTGTGCTGAAACAAAGTTGAAGCAGGCATATTGGGACTTTTATTTATTTATTGTAGTGTACAATAACCTTTAGGTTATGTTACAGCAATGAATAATGATTTTCTGCCTGCTGTTGAACAAAATATTGGAGTGCACAAGTTTTTGTTTTGATTTTCTTGAAGGGAAGGATTTTAAATGAGTATATCAATCTTAAATCTGGCTTTTAACAAGCCTAAGGTGGTTTAGTGGTCTTAGCTGAATTAAGTTGGTTTTGGTCTCCCAGCCTGACCAGCTAATCAGTGTCCAGAACCCCTTTAAAACCATCAAATAGACCAGCCTGACCATCCTGGTTGCCTCTAAGACCAGCAAATACTTTGAGCTTGTTGATGTTGTTTTTACCATGGCTATAACAGCAGTCAAATGTCAAAACATGTTGGGTCCTCATGAGCAACATTAATTTGTAAATCAAGCAAGTGACCTTTTGCTCCTTCTCTGACCTTATTCCATCACTTGTCTATTGCCGCCGGCGGTGATCGATAACGTCTTTGCATGGAGTTAGCTTAGCACAGCGAAACAGCAGCTCAGAACTGCAGCTTGACTTATTGGTTCGTGTTTGAGATTTGACAGGCTTCATCATTTTGGCTAGAGTCATGCCGGTTCTCCTGTGTTTGCCTCATGGGCCTGTCGATCTTGTGAAACATGAATTTTGTGTCCATGCCAAATCCCAAATAGGGCCATGAATT
>NW_027395187.1:0-8923 GCF_049309525.1 Garra rufa | reverse complement strand
CATGTTCCATTTTTTCTCCAAGACACGCCTCTGGATGCCAGTGTTTTGGCCTGATCAACAAAGGGTCTGAGAAAAATAGACATAATTGGCTCTTGAGCACCAAACCAAAGACCTGCAAGCACTACATTCTGAAATCTCATTTTGGGAGGGAGCTCGTTTAAATGAAGGTGTATGGGCCATATAGAAAATCTAGATGACTTGTACACAGGTGAGCCATCAGAATTGAAATTGAATGACAAATTGTTGGGATCTGACAGAATTCCGCCTGGTCTTGACAAGTTTCGATACATTTCACCATCATATATGTCCGAGATGACATGTTCATTCTGTGGCCTTTGGTGTCTGTAGCTCATGCTGTTTTGAATCTGAGGATTTTCAAGCAGCGTCTGGACTTGAGGTGCAATTGGTATGTTAAGAAAAAAGCTTGCACTGTTCAAGGAACTGATTTCAATGGGAGCACTACAGATTGCACACTGTGTAATGTTTTTGTCTTGTATGTCTTCTTGTTTGCCAATGTATACTTTACAGATTTTGCAGTAGAAGTGGAACTCCACAATGTCGGAGTTGTTTTTAAAGACCTTACTGAACAAATACTTTGATCTGGGTAACACCTCTTTGCCAAACAGAGTATTTATGAGATTTAATAAATCATGAAGTTGTGTCCCTGTTATATTATGTCTTGCTGCATGACTCATCACCATGAGCAGTGCCTCAGCCTTTGTAGTTGTACCTGCTGACGTTAGTACTGAATCCATGTCTGTGTCAAACCCTATCTGTCTGAATGGATCATCTTCTGGATTATCTGGAATTTCCGAATCAACTTCAGAAACACTGCCTTCAGATGATGAATCACAACTAAACTGATGGGCCATGTCACTTGGTTGCAGCTCAGATGTAAGCAGAAAGTGACCAGATGAAGACATGAGCTACAAAATTATAAAGAAAACACATTCCTGAGTGCATGTGTCTACATACAATGGCAGTAAATTAAGAAATGTATGACTGACCACTAGGGCTGTGCAATATGACGGTATATGGCATTTAATGTAGAGCCCAACCAACTAATCGGCTGTCCGATATTATTGGGCAGTCTGAGCTAATTGCATTTAAAATCGGCATTGGGGTTTATAACAGCCGATTAATGACAATTAAAAAAGAAACGGAGAGGTTGATCCTTCAGACATATAATTAGTAGGGATGCACCATCATGTCAACTTGTCAAAACCAGGCAGAATTCTGTCAGATCCTAGCAATTTGTCATTCAATTTCAATTCTGATGGCTCACCTGTGTCCAAGTCTTTTAGATTTTCTATATGGCCCATACACCTTCATTTAAACAAGCTCCCTATCAAAATGAGATTTCAGAATATAGTGCTTGCAGGTCTTTGGTTTGGAGCCAGTTAGGTCTATTTTTCAGACCCTTTGTTGATCGGGCCAAAACACTGATATCCAAAGGCAAGTCTTGGAGAAAAAAATTGAACGTGTGTACAGCAAAATTGATGGAATATGTTATGTAGACTCAAAAGCAAGACCAGCCATGCAAAACACCACCCAGTTTAATGGGTACTTTTGTTGTGGCTTTTGTTTACATCCTGGTACTCTAGTAGAGAAACGGGTGAAGTACACTGTGACTGACACAGAATATCCTGACAGAGAAGCAAGGAAAATGCTGGCAGATATGGAGCAAGCAGTATCACAAAACAGAAGTGTCAGAGGAGTGAACGGTCCATCACCACTCATAAACATGCCCTATTTAAATTGTAGAGGCCACACTGGGCACACTTCGCATTTGTGTTTGAAAATGCAAATGGTGGTCTGTTGAAACTGGTGCATGGAACAAAGTGTGTAGCTCTGCAGATTGTGAACAAATTCCTGTTGCACAGAGCAATACCACTCTTTACAACAAGGTATGCAGTTAGTGAGCAAGTTAAGGAGCTCTGTTTGGAAATGACAAATGACCGAAGAGTAAAGATTTTCACAAAAATTCAAGACACTGGATAGTGGCAGAGTTACAGAGATGACTGATGATGAAAAAAGAGCCTGCACAGAAACATGCACCAGATGAAATTGTAGTGCACAGAAGAATGGTGCATAAAGATCAGATGGGGGTACAGAAATTGCTGTCTTCATGTGTCACATATCAGACTTGTAACTGAAAGCTTTTATTCACCAGTGTGTCTGATTTCAGCAGACAGGATAGAGCAGAAATGCATAGTTTTAAAAACGGGTGATCAGATGTACATTTGTGACTTTTCAAATGCATATGAGAGAGACCTGTCTTCATCATAGATGGTCTTGTTGTAGCTCACTTTTAGCTGTAGTAATCTTAAGTACCAGATAAAACTATAATCAGCTGCAGCTTTGAATTACTTCTCATAAACATTAGGGATGTTTGGTTTCCTGTTGAGAAAACAGGATTGGCTGTTAAACAAATCTTACAATCTTTATTCAGTAAATGGAGCTGGCTCAGCTGTCCACAAGTGTGTTCTCGTGATAACAAGTGATTGTATAATTAGGGTGAGTTGTTGGTGATGATAAGCCCTTTTTGTTCAAAGATGATTTGTGGCCTTGATTGTGAATTTCATCCTACTGTAGGTATTTCTTTGGCCTTCTGCTGACTACTGGTCATTGATTTTAAGTGATTTTGACCCCTGTGCAGTCGACGCTGTGAGAGGTTTCAGTCTGGAGTTCACAGACTGTGCATGTCTGTTTCCAGATTCATTGAGCCTCTTCTTCAGGGTCCTTGTTCTGTCAGTGGTGTATTGTTTCCAAGGTATGCAGTTAGTGAGCAAGTTAAGGAGCTCTGTTTGGAAATGACAAATGACCGAAGAGTAAAGAGTTTCACAAAAATTCAAAGACACAACTGTTCTGGATAGTGGCAGAGTGACAGAGACGACTGATGATGAAAAAAGAGCCTTCATTTCTGCACAGAAACATGCACCAGATAAAATTGTAGTGCACAGGAGAATGGTGCATAAAGGTCTAGTTTATACCAGCAAAAGCTATAGCCTTAGTAGGAGATGCAGAGACTGTTTTGCAAAGATAAGTGATGGTGTTTATGGAGAAATCCAAAATATTGTATCTTTTCCTTCAGATGGGGGTACAGAAATTGCTGTCTTTTTCAAAAAGCTTCACACAAATGCCTCCTTTCCTTTATCAAAAGGATATGGGTATGTGTCACATATCAGACTTGTAACTGGAAGTTTTTCTTCGCCAGTGTGTCTGATTTCAGCAGACAGGATAGAGCAGAAATGCATCGTTTTAAAAACGGGTGATCAGATGTACATTTGTGACTTTCCAAATGCATATGAGAGAGACTAGTCTGGACCACACTCCAGTCTTCCTCTCAAAGGGGATTTTGGCTTGAGGGTATCCCCAGCTGAGATCTTAAGATGTTCAGTGTGTTGTAACTGTAAGACCCTGGCTAGATTTTTTGACAGTCGTGGGACTTGTGGGAACCTTGGATATTTCTGGTGGTGCCTGTTGAGTTAGCAGTGTTCATCCTTACCTTAAATCAAGTCTGATTCTCATTATTCATTTGTTGTATCTGTTGGTCACTGACACCTGCTGCACCCTCCTCTCGTTCTACTCCTCCTTTCTTAACAATATATTCTGCTCTGTGTGGGAGGGTTCTGATCACCATCAAAGAAAGGAGGAGGAGAAGAATGAGAGGAAGGTGCAGCAGGTCTCAGTGACCAACAGATACAACAAGTGGATAATGGGAATCCTGACTTGATAAGGTATTCAACTTGAGGTTCCCACAAGGTCTATTGTCAGAACATCTAGCCAGGGTCTTACAGCCACAACACACAGAACATCTTAAAATCTCAGCTGGGGATACCCTCAAGCCAAGACCCCTCTGAGAGGAAGACTTTGCATGTGATGCCATTGGGAAACACTACATTACTGACAGGAACAAGAAAGAGGCTCAATGATATCTGGAAACAGACATGCACAGTCTGTGAACTCCAGACTGAAACTGTTTATAGTGTTGACTGCACAGGGGTCAAAGTCACTTCAAATCAATGACCAGTATTCAACAGAAGACCAAAGAAATATCTATGAGGACATTCACACCCAAGGCCAGAAAAAAACGCAGAAAAACAGAAAATGGCTCTCTTGGCTATTCAACATGTCCTTGACATGTATGGGTTTGCCATGGGCTAGCGAATTGACCTATAGATTTAGATTATTCTGTAATAATGCAGCTAACGCTACCCATTGCTAATTAGATTACCCACAAAGCTAGCTAATGCCATGTTTATCAGTGGAAGAATGGTAACCTTAATAAGCAGTTAAATTCTAACATCAACTTGTACTTTATTCCTTAAACTTTTAGGATGCAAATAAATATAATGAGTTACAGATATTCCAACAGTAACTCATGAAAATTTATTAATTTACAGAAAATGTTTTATATCGGCATATAAAATAGAATATGAGATTTTGGTCATACTGCACAGCCCTACTGACTGGTGTAACAGAACGGGTTGTGCCCTGCCCTGCCCTGACCTCAAGATTTGCGCAGCTTGAACCTGGTCTGACTTCACTTTCATTTTCTCCACAGTTGGCAGCAAGAGGCAGTGCCTGAAAGCATAAATAAACATTTAGAAAAAAATAACTCAACAAAACATGCATCAAACAGCAGATGGGTGTTAAAATGAAGGCTCATAAAAGCATTGTGATAGATGCAACCACTCATTATATAGGAATATTGTGATTATTATTTATTGTGTGATATGTTACGTCTGTCTACACATGTGCGATATATATCATTTGACAATAGAAAAACATGATTGATATTCTAAAGAATACGTTACAATAGGAAATTAAGCCAAGTCTTGGTATAAATCGGTTTATCACACCATATGTTAGCCCCTTTAGTAATGAAGCTAATCATGTCATGTCAAAAAATCTAAACAGGTTGTGTTCCAAATTTGAGGTTGATATCTCAAAAAATTAACTTTCAGTAAGATTTTGTTTGGGCGCAGTACAAAACTTTTACACTACATGACAACCAAGCTCCATTACTGACCATATAAGGGCATCTCCATTTCCATACATAACCATATATGGAAATGGAGATGCCCTTATACGGTGAGTGATCTGAACCATTTATTTCCATAATTTTCGTACAATTTATAAAGTAGACATCTTAGAAGTAGTATCTGTCTCAGTTTCAGAGAAAAAAGCAGGTTTTCAACATAAATCAAAATGGTGGACAGCAAGTTCGCCCCAAATTAGTTTCATTAGAAAAGGCTAATCCAAACAGAGATAAGGAGATAGAAGAGATTGCAGAGGTAACGTCAGATGCAGTTTGGCATCTTGCCAGCAAATTCTGTTTTGTATCGACACTAATTCCATAACTTTTCGCCAGCATGGTCTGAAGATGATCTGAGCCAATTTTGGGAAAAATCAGACAAGCCATCTAGGATGATCTTGAAAAAATTGGTTTTACAAAATATAAAAAATAGTGAAAAAACGAACTTTTACGGTTTTTTTTTTTATTTTGGTGTCCATTTTGGTGAGACTGTCCTTTATCTGTGTGCCAAATTACACAAGAAGAACCCCAATGTTTTCTTTTCTTTTTTGGACATGAAAGCAAAGAGGTTTCCACCAATCTTTCATTATTTTTCATGTTCATTGCTATTTTAAAATAAAGGTCTGAGCATGTCTTATGGGTATAAAAATATTCTTGCTGCAAATTGATAAATTACTCCTCCTCTGTAATTTATTTTAAAAGTCACTATGAAATATGACTAGAGATTGCAAGCTTTCAAATGACATATAGTTTATCAAGATTAGTTCAGGTTTAGTATTGGATTTTACTGTTAAATATGTAATAACTATGGGCCCACCGGTGGGCCAGTGACACATAACAGGTTAAACAACACTCAGATGTGGGTGTAGAATAGCTCACCAAATTGGCCATGTCATCTGGATCTAGCTGAAGATTAAGTTTGCCAGATAAAGACATGGTCTGCACAGGATCAAGAAGAACAGTATTAAATGTAGTAAATCCTAATTATGTCATTCCCTAATTTACATTTTTTTAATAAATCCCTCACCTCAACATCTGCAGTGCTTAGGTGTGGACTGATTCTGTCCCCTTGATCTATTTGGTCACAAGTGAAAGCCAAAGCCTGAACAACCAGGAGTAACTTTTAGACAACAATTTCAACAACAAGCAGCCACAAGCCTACAGGTTTACTTGGTACAAGAGCTGACCATGTTTGTTGTGTCGTCTGGATCCAGTTGTAGATCAAGATCACCAAATGAAGACATGGTCTGAACAGGATCAAGAAGAACAGTACTAAATGTAGTAAAGCCCAATTATGTAATTCTCTAATTAAAAAAAATATAGATAAATCCCTCACCTCAACATCTGCAGTGCTCAGGTGTGGACTGACTCTGTCTCCTTGATCTTTTTGGACAACAGCGAAAGCCAAAGCCTGAAAAAACAAAAGTAACTTTTAGACAACAATTTCAACAACTACAAGCCACAAGCCTGCAGGTGTGGTTGGTACATGAGCTTACCATGTTTGTTGTGTCATCTGGATCCAGTTGTGGATCAAGATCAACAGATGAAGACATGGTCTGCACAGGATCAAGAAGAGATGGCACAAGCACAGAGTAAAAAAAACTGTACCATTTATAGTAAAGGCCAATGGGATGTTATGTCTTTTAAATAAAAAAAATACTCTCTCACCTCAACATCTGCAGTGTGTGATCCTGAACCATCTGCCACCTTTAAAGAACATCTTCAGGTAAGACTGAAGTCATACATTCTTTGAATACAATGTAATTATATAATGATAGACTCCAAAGATTACAACATATTTCTCATGAACTGACTTACATCCAAATGTCCTCTTTTCCGTCTTGCACGGGGAAATGTAATTCTGCTCTTAGGCTCTAAGTACAATTTGTACTTGCGTTTGGACATTCTGAAATTAAAAAAGGACAGACATAATTATTAACAGACATATTAATGAATAACATGATGCTGAATTTACACAGTAGCTACATTACTAAAAGCAAGGCCTCACACAACCCTTAAATACATTTTATTGATGAGGTAAGGCTAACATTGTTGGAAATGTTTTTTAATCCTTCTGTCTGTAACTATTTTGTTTACCAGCTATTTGCCAACTAGATGACTTGGACTACTGCACCAAGTGTGTTATACATTTGGTTGCCAGATTATTGTGCACAACTGATGCAGCCTCAATTCAACAGTTCCTTAATAAATCCTCCTCCATTAAGGATGTAAGACTCTATAGTAGTGGTTCTCAAACTTTTTATACCAATACTATCTCAGAAAATATTTGGCAAGTACCACCATAATGAAAAGCAAATACTATTGTTGAAACTGCTTTAAAGCTGTAGATTCAACTTTATAATCAATGTGGAACTGTGTTGTGATATACATATGTGTTTATGTTATGTTAAAGTTGAATAAACCCTTTAAATTTATAATTGTATACTGGGATCTGACACAAGTATATCAGTGGAATTCAAACCTGTCCTTGAGGCACCCATGCCCTGCACATTTTGTATGTATCCTTTATTAGACACACCCAGATCAGGTCTTGCAGTCTCTACTAATGAGCTGATGATTTGATTCAGCTGTGTTACATAAGGGAGACATGCAAAATGTGCATGGGCCTCCAGGACGGGTTTAAAAACCACTGCAGTATATGACTGTAGTCTGTAACCAAGGCAACAGTGCATCTCGCGCTTCCCGCCTTTAATAGTTCAATTTGCTCGAGCAGTAGCGTTAAACTTACTTTGGACAACTTTACGCAACAAATTTGCTTACTATAATTAAACTATAAAATAGAATAGAAAATATGTTCGCCTATGTTAAATATATAGAGGACGGGTGTAAAGAAATCGTCCCCATATCATACATCAAGGACTTTGACCCTAACGCTAGTGACCTCACGAAGACTTACTGGGTGCGCTGGCAGGAGAAATTTTTCAAGGGACAAATATTGCTCTTAAAGGGTGAGTCATGATAATTAGCTCCAATAATTCGTTAATAACATAATGCACAAAATGTTCAACTTGGAAATACTATAACATTTTGAGTTTTGAGTTTGGGTTTTGGCAAACACCCTAGCCTGCTAGTTAACCTTAATTATGGCAAGCTAATGTTAGTAAGTTAACGCTAAACATTATTTTTCTTAGAACAGAGGACAGTGTATAACGTTTCAAATACTTACATTCAGTGTTATTAATATTTTAGAGTCCAGAGAAGAAATCGAAGAGGAACTGTCCAAGGGTAAGCGGGTCCGTGTGAGACTTCTGAAGGAGTTCACGCCTCCACCATCGCGCTCCGAGAAGGAGGAAGCCAAAACAATAAATGTAACGTTGATATTTTTGTTACATTGCCAATGTTAGCTAACTTAATAGTAGTGTAAAATTGGTATATTAATGTTATTGACTGCTGCCTTTTGAGCTGCTCCCGTTTTTCCTGTTAAAATGTTGTATTGCTCTTTGTTTCAAATAAAGCCTTCTGTAATAGCTGTAATTAGAGCTATTGCCATCTTGTGGCACTTGAATGTAACTACAGAATACAACTTAAAGTGCAAATTAAATAATTCGAAGGCTCAAATATCGGGGAAAACATCTCTATAATACTCTCTATAGTACTCTATAAACCATGTGTGTACTGCAAGTATTTTTGCATCTCTGACCACATACAGGTTATCAAATTATCACCATTATCAGGTAATAATATCAGGCTTCAATCATGGTATTAATATATCAATAAACCATATATTGCTTTTACATTAATTTGATTGTTTTGGTTGGTTGCATAGTCTTGCATTACACTGTGATGCCTTTTCCTTATTATGTTTTTATATGTTTCCAGACAAATCAGAAAAAAGCTGCCGAAGAGGCCAAACAAAATAAT
>NW_027395186.1:0-8964 GCF_049309525.1 Garra rufa | reverse complement strand
ATATCCACACACGTTGTAACGGGAATCAATGACCGACAAATAACTCAACTCAAAGACAGACTTATAAAGCAAACTAATGATTACACACAGGTGAAAACGATAATGCATTAACTAAGGACTAAACCAAATGGTTACAAACAGACGGGGGAAGACAAAGGGAGAAACCAAATCAGAACAGTGAAAACACAAAGACAAAAGACAAGAAGCAGGAGAATACAAACAAGGCTACATATGACACAAACATGAAATAGTTAAGCTTTTTAATAGTTTTAAAATAGTTTTAACTTTTTGAATAATCTTTATTACGTTCTATAAAAACATTCTATAATAATAAACTTTTTTGTAAGAAATGTAACCTTCTTTAGCTAAGTGTCACAGTGAGGGTCAGAGACGTTCGGATCCATTTGCAGCATTTATTCAAACAAACAAACACAAAGGGTCAAGCAGACAGGGTCAAACACCAGCAAACAATAACAACGAGGATAATCCAGAGAGTAGTCAAACACAGGCAGAAGGTCGGGGCTGGCAGCGAGAATCATACACGGGAAGGAGTCCAGGAATCAAAACACAGGGAAAACAAACTCGGGAAGAAACGCTCGGAAATAAAGACCATACGGAACAATAAGACTTCGCAGAGTGGCTGTGTGTGTGTGAAGCTTAAATGCAGTCAGTGTGATGAGGTGCAGCTGTGAGAGGTAATCAGTAAAGTGAGAGCAGGTGAATGCAGTGATTAGTGCAGTGGCTTGTGGGGAATGAAGTCCATGATGTGTGGTGCAAGAGTTCATGATGACAGGATAGACCAGATACGTGACACTAAACACAATTCCTGAATAACAAAAAATATATACATGTTAAAGTTAAACATGACATGTATCAACTTGTAAACATGAAACTTTCAAAGCAATGAGTAGCATATTCATACATAATGTGTGTAGTCTATCCAGTTCCAACTAATTATCTCTAATGTGACCGCGCCCACTAGCGAAATCTCTTTTGCTATGCAAATAGGCCTATTTCACACCGTGACGTCAACAAGCCGGAAGTAGGGGAAACTCTTTTCCGGTAAAAGCGCGTCAAGAACAATGGCGGAGACTAAAAGTAGTCAATCTTGTTGCGTACCGTTGTGTTTCAATTCGAAAAAGAAACAACCGTACTTATCGTTTCATAGCTTTCCAACTGATGAAATTATGAAAAAACGTTGGATCTGGGCCATACGAAGGGGTGGCATTTACAGTGAAGAAGGGCAGCACTTTTGAAAGGAAGGAAAGAAAAGGAAGTGACATGAGGCCAAGTATGGTGACCCATACTAGGAATTTATGTGCTCTGCATTTAACCCATCCAAGTGCACACACACAGTAGTGAACACACACACACACACACCCCGTGAACACACACCCGGAGCAGTGGGCAGCCATTGCTGCGGCGCCCGGGGAGCAGTTGGGGATCGGTGCCTTGCTCAAGGGACTCACCTCAGTCATGGTATTGAGGGTGGAGAGAGTGCTGTACATTCACTCCCCCCACCTACAATCCCTGCCGGACCTGAGACTCGAACCTGCAACCTTTGGGTTACAAGTCCGACTCTCTAACCATTAGGCCACAGCTGCCCCTTTTGTGTGTGCTATGCACTTTACAGAGGATGAAGTCCACGTGCATACACAGTCCTGTCGAAAATATCTTACACTGCAGGCTGTGCCTTCCAGGTTTTCGTGGAACAACTGGGGAGACGTTAAATCACGCCAGACACGGACGGCAAAACGAGGTATCTGTGGTGAGCAGGAGGAAGCAAATGTTGAAATGGAGAGCGTTGATACGGCGCTGCCGGTGCAGGAACACGATTATAACAGCCGGCCTCCTCCAGGTGAGTGTAGCACAGTGTTTCTCAACGGGGGCGGTACCGCCCCCCAGGGGACGTTGGGAGAGCATCGGGGGGCGCTGAAAGCAATAATTTTGAAAGGGGGGCGCTGAGGTGGTTTTGGGGGGCATTTGGTTAAGACGAATTTAAATCGAATATGTTTGACCTAAAACTTGCAGAAGAAAATGGTCTGCCACATCCTAATGCCATTTCTACACTGGATGCATCAAAGCGCACTTTCTGTATCTATTTGTCGACTTGTCTGCAGCATAAGCGCGCGGAATGCGTTTACTGTAACGGGATCTACGTGCTTTAACGCAACTTGTTGTGCCATTCACGGCCAGTGTAGCAGTGTTAAGCCGGTCATTGCACACTGTGTCCGTTCATATTCGTAATCCTAAAAATTCGTCACGCACAGAAACCTTGCATACTGAGTCCGACGAAATAGAACGATGTTGTCCACTCTCTTCTTAAAAAAAAAAAAAAGAAAAAACTGATAAAGAGGAGTGAGGGAATACTTTTAAGGCGCACCACCTTATTAATAAACTGCGGGATTATCCCGGGTGATTCAGAGTTTATTTCAGGATGTCAGTAATCTTTGATGCTTTGCTAGCATTACTGGAGCCACATAATATTAAAAAGACCACAAAATTTTGCGAACTCATCGTACAAGGACCTTTACAGTGCTTTGTGCTGCGGGATAAAGTGAAGGAATTTGACAGACGCAATTCTGGATTTTGGCGTTCGCTTGTACGGTGGCTCTGAACTGTCAAAACACCTCTCAAAATGCTTGCTGCAGATGCGAAAAAACGCAAAAATCAAACCTGATCCAAAAATTTTTATGACGGACGAAAAATTTGGAGGCAGTGTGCAAGTGTGATTAACATAACGTGAGGTATTTATTTTTGAACGTGTGTTTGCAATGACCTTAAGTGTTAGCTGGCTGTTAGTTTACAACAATAGTCACGGTCAAGCATGAGATGCTTTTTCTTGTTTAGAAAAAAAATAATAATAATATGAAAGCTTTTTGTTTGCCAAATGATTTAAATGCCAAATTTTTAAAGAATGTATTCAAAGCTCACAAATAATAGCCCGGCCTATTTTTTTACTGCACATTGCTTTTTTGCTCCTTGGGAAACTAATGATAATGATATTTCTTGCCCAGTCAAATCAAATATGCCATGAATGTCATGTGGCATTCAATTACATATATTTGAAATAAAAGTATGTACGGGCTAATGTGGGCTGTTATATTTGGGTTTAGATAGGTTACATGCTTTTAAAATAGCCTATATATTATAAATAAAATATTAAAACTATTAAAATAATTATTAAAATAGGCAAATAATATTTTATAATGGATGAAGAAAGGTTGCATTTGTTTGTTTAAAAAAAATATACCATTAAAAAAGCTTTTTTAATTGAATATATTTTAAATGTGTTTTCCTCTTATGCTAAGCTTCATTACTCTAGCTTTCAGTTTCACATGATCTTTCAGAAATCATGCTGATGCCATAGAATCAAGAAAATGTAATTTATTCTCTTTAACATTTATTTAATTGACTGAAGTAGCCTACAAAGAAACAAAATTCCAATGTTTACACTGGCCAACATATTTTTATTAGTATAAATAAATTTTGAGCCACGATCTAGCTTTGCTTGCAAAGACTGAGAAGCTCCTTTTATACCCAAAGATGATCCCCTCACCTATTACCAAATCACTGTCACGGTTCATGTATCCGCGGTCTTCTCAGGTCTTGTGATTTGTTCGTTTGTCATGTGATTGTCACGCTCGCTCAGCTGAGCTGCCAATCAGTCCGCTACAGGTGTCTCTCATCACCTCTGCCTATATATACTCACTGCATTCTCTCTCCCTCGTCTGATAGTTTTCCCGGATCCCTCGTTGTGTTGGTTCGTCTTGCTCTGTCTGGTTCGTGTGTTGGATTGTTTCGTCGTGGATGTTGTCACTGTCTTCGTGTTTTCACTGGATTCACCACAGCACCAACGGACTCTCTCACCACCATCACCAGCCATCTAACCCCTGTGTCACCCAGCTGAGAGATCGCACCATCATCACTCTGTTTGTACATCTTCTAAATAAACTGTTATTCACTTCATCCTGCATTTGCTTCCTCATCTTTATCCGCACGTCACAGAACTATCAGACCACTAATGGAAGCAGCAGGCACCACCCCGCCCACCATGGAGGATTACATGCGGGACTGTATCTCTTGGCTGGAGAAACAGGAGAAGGGCTCTGAGGATTCCGGTCAGGCCATCAGAGCTCTTGTGACACAGGTGTCTGAGCTCACCCAGCGTATGCGTCAAATGCAACTTCCCGCTGCGCCCGCCACACCACCCACGCCGCCCGCCCCTCTCGCAGCGGTCGGAACATCTGCTCTCGCTACTCAGCCAGAGCCCCGCCTTCCCCCGCCGGAGGTCTATAGTGGTGAGCCGAACCTATGCCGAGCCTTCCTCACTAAATGCTCTATGCATTTCACCTTGCAGCCGCGCACATTTTGTAGTGAGGAGGGCAAGGTGGCGTTCGTGCTCACCCTATTGACGGGGAGGGCGGCACTTTGGGGCACGGCGGTGTGGGAGAATCAAGACCCTTGTTGTGCCTCGTTCGCTACACTCGCCGCCGAAATGAGAAGGGTGTTTGACCACGCGGTTTCAGGAAGGGAGGCCGCGCGGATGTTGGCGGATCTCCGACAGGGGGGGAGTTCCGTCTCAGAATATTCCATTCAATTTCGCACCCTGGCGGCGGAGTGTAATTGGAACGAGGAAGCGCAGTGGGATATGTTCCTGCATGGGTTGGCTGATCGAGTTCAAAAGGAGATCTACGCCCTGGATCTACCCGCCAACCTTAATGGACTTATCGATCTTGCACTGCGGGTAGACTCTCGACTCTCCCGAGCCGAGCGACGGGGATTTTCCGCTCGGCTCCCCCGTGGGGAGGGAATGTCAACTCGAGCCAGCGGCAGAGAAGCGATCAGCCACACCGACGAACCCGAGCCCATGCAGGTGGGTAGAGCTCGGCTTTCCCGGGAGGAGAAGGAGAGGCGGAGGTCCCAGGGCCTTTGTCTGTACTGTGGCACGGCAGGACATTTCGCTTTCAACTGCCCGGTAAAAGGCCCAGCCCGGCAGTAAATCTGAGGCTACTGTCGGGTGGGATCTCTGCTGAGAATACCTCATCCACCTCGACCTCCACGCTCCTTCCGGTAAGGTTAAGATGGCACACACAGGATCACATCTGCACTGCACTGTTGGACTCCGGGGCCGAAGGTAATTTTATGGACTCTTCTTTTGCTCATGTTAATCATGTTCCCCTCCGTCCCCTCACCAACAGCATCGCCGTCCACGCCCTCAACGGTCAGCTCCTTCCCCGGATTACCTTCACTACAGAACCCATCACTCTCACTGTGTCTGGCAATCACAGTGAGAGTATCCCTTTTTTCATCCTGGACTCCCCTCATGCACCCGTTGTTCTTGGACACCCGTGGCTTATAAAACATAACCCTAGGATTGATTGGCAGCTCCAGTCTGTGTCTGAGTGGAGCGTTAAATGTCATGAGTCTTGTCTTGTCTCTGCTTGTCCGTCTGTCTCTGTTTCTACCTTTCAGGAGAAGGCGGCGGATCTGTGTAACGTGCCCTCTGAGTATCTCGACCTGAAGGAAGTGTTCAGTAAGTCTCGGGCTGCTTCTCTCCCTCCTCATCGTCCCTATGACTGTGCTATAGAGTTACTGCCAGGTACGTCTCCGCCCAAGGGCAAACTTTATTCACTCTCGGTTCCGGAGAGGGAGGCTATGGAGAAATATATTTCTGATTCTCTAACAGCCGGGTTCATTCGACCCTCCTCTTCACCAGCGGGGGCGGGATTCTTTTTTGTGGGGAAGAAAGACGGATCTCTGCGACCTTGCATTGATTACCGAGGGCTGAATAATATCACGGTTAAGAACACCTACCCTTTGCCATTGATATCTTCAGCCTTCGAGAGGTTGCAGGGAGCGTCGGTCTTCACTAAATTGGATTTAAGGAACGCGTATCATTTGGTCTGCATCAGGAGGGGAGATGAATGGAAGACCGCCTTTAATACCCCCAGGGGGCACTTTGAATACTTGGTCATGCCCTTCGGCTTGTCCAACTCCCCAGGGGTCTTTCAGGCACTCGTCAATGACGTACTGCGAGACATGGTCGATCAGTTCATATATGTCTACCTGGATGACATATTGATTTTTTCTTCGTCTCTCCAGGAACATGTGCAGCAGGTACGACGAGTGCTTCAGAGGCTGTTAGAGAATGGGCTTTTTGTCAAGGCGGAGAAATGCGTTTTTCATGCACAGTCTGTTCCTTTTCTAGGGTACATCTTGTCGCCTGAGGGGGTTCGCGTGGATCCAGAGAAGGTAAAGGCTGTGGTAGATTGGCCAACCCCGGATTCCCGCAAGGCCCTGCAAAGGTTTCTTGGGTTCGCCAATTTTTACCGACGCTTTGTTCGTAATTACAGCCAGCTAGCCGCACCTCTGACTGCCTTAACCTCTTCCAAGACGACGTTCAGGTGGTCAGACGCAGCTGATGCTGCGTTTGCCAAACTGAAAGGCCGCTTCGTTTCGGCTCCCATCTTAATTACCCCTGATCCATCACGTCAGTTTGTGGTGGAGGTTGATGCGTCAGAGGTGGGGGTTGGCGCGGTCCTGTCCCAGCGCTCAACCACGGACGACAAAATGCATCCTTGCGCGTTTTACTCTCATCGTTTATCCCCTGCAGAATCGAATTATGATATTGGTAATCGAGAGTTGTTGGCAGTCAAGTTGGCATTAGAAGAATGGCGTCATTGGCTTGAGGGGTCGGGGGTACCTTTCATTGTATGGACCGATCACAAAAACCTCGAATACATTAGAACGGCTAAAAGATTGAACTCTAGGCAGGCTCGGTGGGCTCTGTTTTTCGGACGTTTTGATTTTACTCTCTCGTACCGCCCGGGTTCCAAAAATGTTAAACCCGATTCTTTGTCGCGTATTTTTGACCATTCCGATCGCCCGTCCACTCCCGAGAGTATTTTTCCTGAGACGCTTATCATTTCAACTCTCACATGGGAGGTCGAATCGAAGGTAAAAACAGCCTTAGAAGGGGTAACGCCTCCGCCCGCTTGCCCACCGAATCGGTTATTTGTGCCAGAGGAATTACGGTCCGAGGTTATTCAGTGGGGACATTCTTCTAATGTAGCATGTCATCCAGGAGTCAACCGAACCTTACATTTGGTCAAGCAACGATTTTGGTGGCCCCTAATGGCTCGTGACGTTCGCAGTTTTGTTTTGGCTTGCTCGGTTTGTGCTATTGGTAAGACTTCTAATAGACCTCCGGATGGGCTCCTTCAACCGCTGCCAGTACCTTCGAGACCCTGGTCCCACATTGCGCTAGATTTTGTTACCGCCCTCCCGCCCTCCCAGGGCAACACGGTAGTTTTGACCGTGGTGGACCGGTTCTCGAAGGCTGCCCACTTTATTCCCTTGCCCAAATTACCCTCAGCCAAGGAAACAGCGGTGACTGTGGTGGATCACGTCTTTCGGTTACATGGCCTCCCGACAGACGTGGTCTCCGACAGGGGACCCCAGTTTGTGTCCAAATTTTGGCAAGAATTTTGTAAATTACTGGGGGCTACTGTTAGTCTATCTTCAGGGTTCCATCCACAAACCAATGGACAAACCGAGAGAGCCAACCAAGATCTGGAAAGGGCGTTACGTTGCGTGGTCTCCAGAAATCCTTCCTCCTGGAGCCAACAACTCTCGATGGTGGAGTATGCCCACAATTCATTACCAGTATCATCTACGGGCCTATCTCCGTTTCAGTGTAGCTTAGGTTACCAGCCACCTATTTTTCCTAGTCTGGAATCCGAAGTCGCGGTCCCCTCTGCCCACGCCTTCGTCCAGAGGTGCCATCACACCTGGACTAGAGCCCGTGAGGTTCTACTCCGGGTGGGAGCGCGCACCAAGGCCAAGGCCGATCGCCACCGGTCAAAGTCTCCCGTATACGTCGTCGGTTCTAAAGTGTGGCTTTCTACTAAGAACATTCCGCTCCGCTCCGTTTCTAATAAGCTTGCTCCCAAATTTATTGGCCCGTTTCCTGTCACCAAAGTCATTAGTCCGGTGGCAGTCCGCCTCAAACTCCCTCCAGTATACAGGAGAATTCATCCCGTCTTTCATGTCTCCAAAATTAAGCCAGTGTTTTTTGCACGTATTAATCCGCCAGCTCCAGGTTCCCCCACCGCCGCGACTCGTAGACGGGGAACCAACCTATTCGGTCAATCGTATTCTGGACTCTAGGCGGAGGGGACGAGGATTTCAGTACTTGGTGGACTGGGAAGGTTACGGTCCGGAGGAGAGAAGTTGGGTGCCTGCCAGAGACATCCTGGATCACTTCTCTTATCGATGATTTCAATCGACAGGTTGCAGAATCTGGGAACGTCAGGAGACGTTCCTAGAGGAAGGGGTACTGTCACGGTTCATGTATCCGCGGTCTTCTCAGGTCTTGTGATTTGTTCGTTTGTCATGTGATTGTCACGCTCGCTCAGCTGAGCTGCCAATCAGTCCGCTACAGGTGTCTCTCATCACCTCTGCCTATATATACTCACTGCATTCTCTCTCCCTCGTCTGATAGTTTTCCCGGATCCCTCGTTGTGTTGGTTCGTCTTGCTCTGTCTGGTTCTTGTGTTGGATTGTTTCGTCGTGGATGTTGTCACTGTCTTCGTGTTTTCACTGGATTCACCACAGCACCAACGGACTCTCTCACCACCATCACCAGCCATCTAACCCCTGTGTCACCCAGCTGAGAGATCGCACCATCATCACTCTGTTTGTACATCTTCTAAATAAACTGTTATTCACTTCATCCTGCATTTGCTTCCTCATCTTTATCCGCACGTCACAATCACCTGGCTCCTGTCAACTGTTTCAAAACAGTTATTCTATATTCTTTTCACTTTTATTTTTCTTCTGCCCCAATTGTTTTGGAGTGTATTGCACTTTTGTGCCTTTTATTTTATTTGTAATGTTGTCAATTAAATAAAAGTTAAATAGAATTATCATTTTACAAAACGTCCCAACTTTTAGTGTTAT
>NW_027395185.1:0-9003 GCF_049309525.1 Garra rufa | reverse complement strand
AATTACCCATAATCCTCTTATTTGGGATTAAATTAAATAAACATGGAAATGTCCACTGGAATGAAAACTGTTTTCTTACTGTAAAAGCAAATCCATCCAGTAGAAAAAAATAAAACCCAATTTAAACCATTATTAAAATTAAATAATTTCAAAAGAACTACATTAAAAATAATAAAAATGGCAAAAAACACAACAAAATGACCAAAACTTGACCTAAAATGATAACTAAAATAAAAATGACATAAAAAACAACCAAATTACTAAAACATTACCTAAAATTATTATGAAAATAAAAAAAAAATAAAATAAAAACGCAATATATAGAATTAATAAAATGGCAAAAACCTAAATTATTAAAACTTTACCTAGAATGATACAGAAAATAATAAAAAATATATATTTATATTTATATTTTTTTAAATCATGAAAGCTATATATAGAAATAATAAAATGGCAAAAAAGACTAAAACTTTAGCTAAAATTATTAAAATAAATGAAACTTAACTAAAAACTTACTAAAGTTTACTTACTTACTAAAATGTTACCTAAAATCCAAATGAAAATTATAAAATTAAAAGCAGAAATAATAAAAATAGCTAAATTATTAAAACTTTACCAAAAATGATAATAAGACTAATAAAAACAAAAACTAATTTAAACTACTTAAACTTATTTTTTTTTAAATCACAAAGGATATATAAAGAAATAAAAATGGCATTAAACGAAAACAACAAAATTACTAAAACTTTACCTAAAATAATAATGCAAATAATAAAAATAAACACTAATTTAAATTAAAATGTATTTTTAAAAAGAACATGAAAGCTATATAATAAAATGACAAAAAGAGAAAAAAATACTAAAACTAATTTCAATGAAAACTTACTAAAAACTAAAAAAATTATGAAAGTTATATAAAATGGTAAAAAATTACAAAAAATTACTAAAAAACAAACAAAAAATAAATAAATAAAAGTTGTATAATAAAATGGCAAAAGAAATTACTAAAACTAATTTACACTAAAACTTGCAACAAAAAAAAACAACTAAAAATTATGAAAGCTATATAATAAAATTACAAAAATTTTTTAAAAATAAACATGGCAAAAAAAACTACAAAATGACTAAAACCAAATCAAAAATTAAAATAATAAAAGCCTATATATACTTAGAATTATTTTATTTTATTTTTTTTTTATCATTTGAATTTTAGGTATGGTTTTAGTAATTTTGCTGTGTTTGCTGTGCCATGATTATTTTTTTTAGAATTATTCATTTTAATTTTAGGTGAAGTTTTAGTCATTTTTGCCATTTTATTATGTACTTTCATTTTTTTTTGTTTTTTAGTAAGTTTTAGTAATTTGTTTTAGTAATTTAGTAACATTTATTTAAATTAGCGTTTATTTTTATTATTTTCATTATAATGTTAGGTAAAAATTGTAATGAAATGAAATTATACAAATGAAAACTAATTCAAACTATTAATAGAAACTAAAAAAAAAAATCTGAAACTATAGTTAAAAATAATAAAAATCACACCAAAAATAACAAAGAACATTAATTTAAATGCAATTAAAAATTCATAAGAAATTCTTAATTTAGAAATTGTAAAGAAATAAAAAATAAATACATTAACACATTTAACTAGACTCCATCCTATAGAAGCATGTTTCTGGCAAGGGATAAAAAATAAAGTCTGCATGTCTCAGAATGCAAGATGAATATTTGGTCTATATTTGTGGAAGTGATTTAAAGTTTATTTGGCCGTAGCGAACGGATGAGTTCAGCGCTAACAGACGCTGCTTAGACGCCGCTTTCATTTCATGGCGTCTTTAACTCATACAGTAACTGACCTGCACTCCTCAATCAAAGTCTGAGCGCTCACGCTTTCTCTCATTATATCCTCAATCAATATATTTCCTCCATATAAACAAGAAAGCCAAGCACTGAACTCTCCTATAATACGATTCCCATGAGGCCTTGCGGTTGTCAGACCGCTCCATTGGATCTGTTAGGGGTTTCGTGAAGTTCTTGTGAAGTCCAGATGCTAAAAGAATTAAAGCGTCCGCAGGTTAATTATGCTAGAATCATGCTAAAAACATACTAGCAACTTAACTAGAAACATGCAAGCAACATGCTAATAATGCTAGTAACATGTTATTCAAGCTAGAAACATGCTAGAAATATGCTAATCAAGCTAGAAGCATGATAGCAACTTGGCAATGCTAGAATTGTGTTACAACATGCTAATAACATGTTAAACATGCTAAAAACGTGCTAACAACATGCCAATCATGCTAGAAACATACTAGCATTATGCTAATCATGATAGCAACTTCTTAATCATGCTGGAAACATGCAAGCAACATGCTAATAATGCTAGTAACATGTTATTCAAGCTAGAAACATGCTAGAAATATGCTAATCAAGCTAGAAGCATGATAGCAACTTGGTAATGCTAGAATTATGTTAACAACATGCTAGTAACATGTTAAACATGCTAAAAACGTGCTAACAACATGGTAATCATGCTAGAAACACACCAATCATGTTAGAAACATGCTAGCAAATTGGCAATCGTGATAGAAACATGTTAGCAACATGCTAATCATGCTAACAACATGGTAATCAGGCTAGAAACACGCCAATCATGCTAGAAACATATTAGCATTATGCTAATCATGCTAGCAACTTGTTAATCATGCTGGAAACATGCTAGAAACTTGCTAATCAAGCTAACAACATAATAGTAACATGCTAAAAACATGCTAGTAAAATGTTAATCATGCTAGAAACATGACAATCATGCTAGAAACATGCTAGCAAATTGCCAATTGTGATAGAAACATGTTAGCAACATGTTAATCATGCTAACAACAAGGTAATCATGTTAGAAACACACCAATCATGCTAGAAACATACTAGCATTATGATAATCATGCTAGCAACTTGTTAATCATGCTATAAGCATACTAGCAACTTGGTCATGTTAGAAACATGCAAACAGCATGCTAATAATGCTAGTAACATGTTATTGAAGCTAGAAACATGCTAGAAATATGCTAATCAAGCTAGAAGCATGATAGCAACTTGGTAATGCTAGAATTATGTTAACATGCTAACAACAAGGTAATCATGCTTGAAACACGTCAATCATGCTAGAAACATACTAGCAATATGCTAATCATGCCAGCAACTTGTTAATCATGCTGGAAACATGCTAGAAACTTGCTAATCAAGCTAACAACATAATAGTAACATGGTAAAAACATGCTAGTAAATGGTAATCATGCTAAAAACAAGCTAACAACATGTAATCATGCTAGAAACACGCTAATCATGCTAGAAACATGCAAGCAAATTGCCAATCGTGATAGAAACATGTTAGCAACGTTAATCATGCTAACAACAAGGTAATCATGCTAGAAACACGTCAATCCTGCTAGAAACATACTAGCAATACGTTAATCATGCTAACAACTTGTTAATCAAGCTAAAAACACGCCAATCATGTTAGAATCATGCTAACAACTTGCTAATCAAGCTAACATCATGATAGTAACATGCTAAAAACATGCTAGCAACTTGTTAATCATGCTGGGAACATGCTAGAAACTTGCTAATCAAGCTAACAACATATTAGTAACATGCTAAAAAATGTTAGTAACATGTCAATCATGCTAAAACCATGCTAACAACATGGTAATCATGCTAGAAACATGTCAATCATGCTAGAAACATACTAACAATATGCTAATCATGCTAGCAACTTGTTAATCATGCTGGAAACATGCTAGAAACATACTAGCAATATGCTGATCATGCTAGCAAATTGTTAATCATGCTGGAAACATGTTAAACTTGCTAATCAAGCTAACAACATAATAGTAACATGCTAAAAACATGTTAGTAACATGTTAATCATGCTAAAAACATACTAACAACATGGTAATCATGCTAGAAACACGTCAATCAATCTAGAAACATACTAGCAATATGCTAATCATGCTAGCAACTTGTTAATCATGCTGGAAACATGCTAGAAATTTGTTAATCAAGCTAACAACATAATAGTAACATTCTAAAAACATGCTAGCAACTTGCTAATCATGCTAGCAACTAATCATGCTAACAACTTGTTAACCATGCTAGAAACATGCTATCTATCTATATCTATCTAGCTATCTGCACTCCTCAATCAAAGTCTGAGTGCTCACTCTTTCTCTAATTTTATCCTCTATCAAGAAAGCCAAGCACTGAACTCTTGTATAATCATTTCCCATGAGGCCTTGCGGTTGTCAGACCGCTCCATTGGACCTGTTAGAGGTTTTGTAAAGTTCTTGTGAAGTCCAGATGCTAAAAGCATTAGAGCGTCCGCAGGTGCTGTAAATGTCAAAGTGTGACGTGTGATCAGGAGCAGTAAACCACAGACTCACATCAACACTGACCTGCATCTGAATGAACACTGGAGCAGATTCACTGCTGAGGATCTTCAATCGCTCCTGAATAGTGTTGCTTTGGTCAACAAAAATGACTAAATATCGTCGTCAACGAACCTTTATCACGTGACGAAAACGAGACTAGACGAAACGTAAATGCTGGTCATGTGACGATGACTATAATTAAATGGATAATGCAATATCGTTGACGAATAAAAACGAGACTAAATGTGGTTTACGAAATAAAATCTATGCTAAAATGTCTCTTTATTTTCGTTGACGAAAATGAGACAAAACAACATGTTATAACGTTAGATTGATGTGCACATCCCAGTAGCCAGAGCTGTATCCGTCTAGCCTAAACAGTGAAAACGCAGGCGATGTCACTCCCTCAAGCCACACTCGCGACATTACAACTACAAAGAAAGTTAAGTCTGACGCAGATAAAGGGACCGATGGCCAGCCAGCCGGGGTTCGTCTTTGGGAGAAAAAGAAGAAACGACACACATTTAATTAGCACTTTTTAGTAGTGATGGGAAAATGAAGCTTTTCGAAGCACCGAGGCTTTCCCATCAACTGTATGGTTCATTACTCGAAGCTTTTCAACACGTTGCACACTACTGACATCTTGTGGTCAAAGGTGGAAAAAGTTGCTTTTGAGTCTCAGATGTCCAAGCGATTTTTGGACAGTTTCATAAAATAAATCAACTTGTGCTACGAAAAACCACACTGTAAAAAACAATTTGTTGAGTCAAGTTAAAAATAATTTGTTACCCAGCTGCCTTAGATATTTGAGTTGAATCAACTTAACATTTTACGTTGTTTACATTTCAAGTTGACTGAACTTAAAATTTAAAGGTGCCATAGAATGCATTTATACAATATTTTTAAATTGTTCTCTGATATTTAAATAGAAGGTATATGGCATAGGAAAGGGCAAAAAAATCTCCAGAAACGGTTTTACAGGTCCATTTACAACCCTAGGATTTGTCCCTAGAATGAAATGCTCTGTTATTGCATTATTTGGAAGGTTCATGAATATTAATGAGCTTCGCTCTGATTGGCCGTTTCACAGAGCAGCTCTATGGCTCACACATGGAGAAAAATATATATTTAATTAGGAGCTCTAGTTGCTTTTAATATGCGGTTTGTTGAATCTGCCGTTTTGAATCGCCGACATTTTAGTCTGATTACTGTGATCCATGTTCTCTGTGTAAAGTTATAATGCAGAGGGAGTGCTTCTTACCACACAAGTTCAGCTGCTTGTCAGTGATACTCAAGATCTGTAAATCATTCACATTTTCATTTTGTTAAGCTGGCTTGAGAAAGCCAATTTACTGATCTGCTATTTAAAATTAGCAACATGCTAATCATGCTACAAACATGCTAATCATACTAATAACTTGTTATTCATGCTAACAACAAGCTAGTAACTTGCTAATCAAGCTAGAAGCATGATAACTTGGTAATCATATTAGAATCATTCTAGCAAATTACTAATCATGCTAACAATATGATAGTAACATGCTAACAACTTGCTAATCATGCTAGAAACATGCAAGCAACATGCTAATCATGCTAGAAACACGCTAGCAACTTGGTAATCATGCTAGAATAACATTATAAACTTGTTAATCATGCTAAAAACGTGCTAACAACTTGCTAATCATTTTAACAACATACTAGTCGTGGTAGTAACATGTTAATCATTCTAGAAAAATGCTAACAACATGTTTATCATGCTGGAAACATGCTAGCAACTTGGTAATCATGCTAGAATCATGTTAACAACATGCTAGTAACATGCTAATAATGCTAGAAACATGCTAGCAACTTGGTAATCATGCTAGAATCACATTATAAACTTGTTAAACATGCTAAAAACATGCTAGCAACTTGCTAATCATTTTAACAACATACTAGTCATGCTAGTAACATGTTAATCATACTAGAAAAATGCTAACAACATGTTAATCATGCTGGAAATCTATATCTATCTAGCTATCTATCAATCAAACATTAAGCTTTTAAAACTACTGTAAACTTCAAACTATTTCAGACTTAAAACCCTCAAACTTAAATCTTTTAAAATATGGAAATATGGGTAACACTTTACAATAAGGTTCATTAGTTAAACCTTAGTTAATGTATTAACTAACATGAACTAACCATGAGCAATACATTTGTTACTGTATTAACTAATCTTTATTACCGTTAGTTAACGGAAATACAGTTGTTCATTGTTTGTTCATGTTAGTTAACACTGCATTAACTAATGTTAACAAAATTTTAATAATGTATTAGTAAATGTTGAAATTATCATTAACAAAGATTAATAAATGCTGTATAAGTGCAGTTCATTATTAGTTCATGTTAACTAATGTGGTTAACTAATGTTAACTAATGAACCTTATTGTAAAGTGTTACCGAAATATGTTTGAATATTTTTTAAATATAAATAAAATGGCACAACCCCCCCCCCCCCCCAAAAAAAAAATTAAAGTTTACCTAAAATTCAAATAACATTTAAAAATGTAATTCTGACTTAAACTTGGCAAACACGCTTCAAAATTACTTAAAACTTTGCTTACATTTAAAATTAAAAATATAAAATTAAAAACTTAAACTATTTATAAAAAGATATAAAAAAAATCATAACTATGTATACAAAAAACAAAACATAAAAGCAATAATAATAATAATAATATTAATCATAAATAACTGTTAAACAAAACAACTTAAAATTACAAAAGAAAACTGAAAAACTGACAAAATATTATAAAAATGAAAAATAAGTTAAAAAAATATATAAGCTAATATATAAATTAAATAAAATGAAATACATATACACACAAACAAAAATTCATAAGAACTATATAACATAAAACACACAACAAAATTAATTTTAATTTTAAAATGTAAGAAAATGTAAAACTTGAGATAAAAATTATCAATAAAAATGAGAAAAAAACAAAATTATGAAAAAAAAGTGAATGAAAAAGAAAATTATAAAATTCAACATATCAAAAATAAAAAAACAATAAAAAACGAATCTTTAATAAAAAGCGAATAAATGAATAAAAGTCGAATAAATGTCTGAAACTATCAAACTTTACCTAATATGAAAACTGTACAAATAAAAACGAATCAAACTATTTATTAACACTGAAAGAAAGATTCATAACTATATAACAAATAAAAAGAAGAAAAATAAATGTATAAATCACGTTCAGTGTAGTCCATTGTCAACAGCAGTGTCTGCGGAACAGAAAAAGAAAGAAACTGATTGTTTTAAAATCATAAAGCTCCACATAAATGAAGAAAATAACGTGTTAAGAAAACGGCCAAATCTCTAAATGTTCGCAAAAACAACTTCATTTTTACGAGCACTTCCGAGTCTGCTTCCAGGAAAGTTTTTATGAGATTTTTTTCCCGTTGTTAGTTTTCCTCCAGAAACTCATTTAATATTTCATAAAGCGAATTGATATCAACAGTTGTTCAGCAGGAATTGGCAGCAGCGGCGAATGCATTCGTCTCTTAAAGCTGGAGCAGATCATCTGGGAATGTGGGATCCGTTCCACGCCGCTCTTTACGGTCTCAGCGGGAAACATAAAAACAGAGCCGATCCGCCGCTTTACTGCACAAACTCCATCAGCACCATTATGATTAACGCTCAGACCATATTAACCAACCTCCTTCTGTCCAGATAAGATGATAATCCATCTCTTGGAGAGCAAATCTGTCTGAAAAAACAAAGTAGAGTTGGAAAGAGTTGATGTGAATCAGTTC
Source organism: Garra rufa (assembly GCF_049309525.1). Taxonomy (NCBI): domain Eukaryota; kingdom Metazoa; phylum Chordata; class Actinopteri; order Cypriniformes; family Cyprinidae; genus Garra; species Garra rufa. The sequence goes on along the minus strand of NW_027395185.1, from coordinate 775 downwards.
AGTGTGGATTTGTTTTGCATGATGATGTTAAATACGCTCTAAAGTTCACATAATGGACATCTGACTGCATCTCACACTCATAATTAAACTAATTAATCCTGTTTATGAACATACAGTTTGAGTTTTTTTATTATTTGAGTTTTTTTGAACAAAGTGAAGCTGACTTCATTCAACGTTAGTAATCTGCTAATGTGCAATTTATATACATTTAAATGCATTTCTGAAATAAAAATTTAAATGATACTTAATATTTTACATAAAAATGGCAACAAAATTACTAAAACTTTACCTAAAATGAAAATAAATTTATACAAATAAAATCTAATCAAACGGAAAACTGAAAGAAAAATAAGAACTAGAAGATCTATATATATAAAAAAATAATAATAATAATAAGTAATAAAAAAAACACAACTTAAAATTGCAAATTGCGTAGGAAAAAATGTTTAAGCAAAAAAAATTCATAAGAACTTATCAAACTATTTATAAAAATTGAAAGAAAAATTCATAAGAATTATAAATAAAAAATTAAACAATAACCAATAAATAAATAAACAAATAACCTCAAATAAATAATAACCTAAAATAAAAAACAAAAAACACAACCTAAAAATACAATGGAATATATATTTAAAAAAACTTTGCAATATTCAAACTTTACCCAATAAGAAAATTATAAAAAAAAAATATTTAATTTAAAATTTAATTTTATAAAAACTTCATAGGAATTATAAATAAAGAAATGTAAAAAAAATTTACCCAAAAAATAAATAAA
>NW_027395184.1:0-9053 GCF_049309525.1 Garra rufa | reverse complement strand
GGAGAGAGATTTGGAGAGGGTGGTGAGCCACTTTGAGGGTGAAATGAGTCCACAGGGAAAGAAGAGCTCTGTGTAACAGCTGTGTGTGTGTGGATGTCACAGGGGAATGAGAGGAGAGACATTCTCAAAACACATCAAGCTTAAGCACTCATCAGTGTCCATACTGCCTGCCATATGTGTGAATGCATGCAGAAAATACAAAGATTTGGTTCTGACTTCTGACAAGAAAAATGTATGTGGGTCAATGACAAATAACCGTGTCCATAATAGAAAATATAAAAGCTAATTCAATGTCTGTGACAAAAATATAAAAACTAATCAAATCTAATTCAAAATGCATGTGCCAAGTTCTTAGAAATGCAATCTTTGTATTTATGTTGGACAAGTTTTAATTAGCAGTGGCTTGGGTTGTTTCTGACAGCATGCTATTTGAAGTAAAATGAAGTCAGCATGTGCAATATTGCTTTTATAGAACAATAAGGGTAAGTACAACAGTAACACTGAGTAATGTATATTTTAGACACACAATTGCCAGTAATTTTGTCCATTTTCAGTCTGTCATTTAACAGTTCCACACAAAACTCTAACCAACACACATTCCGGAATGATTTATTGTTTTTAAACAAATCAGTCAAGTGAATAATTCAGTGACTCATATACAAATACAATAACATGTTTAATTCCTGAATGATGGATAGTCTCTTGATTTTTTTTTCCTGAATTTATCAGCTTATTTGAAAGAATTCTTTGACTAACAATTATTCAGTCATGAGGACAATCACTTGTTTTGTTTAAGAATGAATGGACATTTTAAATTATTTAGTGGAATAAATTATTCAATTACTCACCATTAAGGCAGTCCCTAGTTTCGTTCCTGAATAAATCCGATTTTTTTAAAAAGAATCAGTTGACAGACTAAATCAATGATTCAGTCATAAGGATATTCACTTATTCTGTTCCTGAATGAATTTGCTTTTTAAACAAATTAGTGGAATTAATTATTTCATGACTCACAATGAAGGCAGCCCCTTGTTTTGTTCCTGAAAGAATCCGTTTTTTTTTTTTTTTTTTAAGAACAGTTTCTTGTTTTATTCCTGAATAAATATGCTATTTAGAAAGAATTGGTTGAGTGATTCAGTGATTCAATCATTAATTTGTTTTATTCCTGAATGAGTGAGTGTTTTAAATTAATTATTGCAATGAATGATTCAATGACTCACAATGAAGGCTATTCCTTGATTTGTTGAAGAATTGGTTGAAAAACTGATTTAATGATTCAGTGATAAGGACATTCACTTGTGCTGTTCCTGAATGAATTTGCTTTTTAAAAGAATGAATAGAATGAATGACTCAGTGACTCACGATTAATGCAGTCCTATGTTTTTTATTCCTGAAAGAATCAAATATTTTTAAAAGAATCGGTTGACTGATTGATTCAGTGATTCAGTCATAAAGACAGTCATTTGTTTTGCTCTTGAATATATTAGCTTTTTGGAAGAATTGGTTGACTTACTGATTTAATGACTTAGTCATAAGAACAGTCATTTGTTTTGCTCCTGAATAAATTAGCTTTTTAGAGAGAACTGATTGACTGACTGATTAAATGATTCAGTCATAAGCATAGACACTTGTTCCTGAATAAATTAGCTTTTTAAATGAATTAATGGAATGAATGATTCAATGAATTACAATGAAGGCCGTCCCTAGTTTTGTTCCTGAATAAATCAGCTTTTATTGATTAATTAAATGATTCATTCAAAATGACAGTCACTTGTTTTGTTTCATTCCCGAATGAGGTTTTTAAACTAATTAGTGGAATGAATGATTCAATGACTCACAATGAAGGCAGTCTCTTGTTTCATTCCTGAAAGAATCAGATTTTTTTAAAGAATCATTTGACTGACTGATTCTGTGATTCAGTCATATGGATAGTCACTTGTTTCGTTCCTGAATAAATTAGCTTTTTGGAAAGAATCGGTTGACTGACTGATTTAATGATTCAATCATAAAGAACATTCACTTGTTCTGTTCTTGAATGAATGAGCTTTTTAAACAAATTAGTGGAATGACTGATTCAGTGACTCACCATGAAGGCAGTCTCTAGTTTCATTCCTGAATAAATCAGCTGTTTTGAAAGAATCAGTTGACTGATTTAATGATTAATTTATAAGGACAGTCACTTGTTTTGTTTCTGAATCAATTTGCTTTTTAAAAGAATTAGTGGAATGAATGATACAGTGATGATGAATGCAGTTCTATGTTTTTCATTTCTGAGCTTTTTAACAGATCAGTGGGATTAATGATTTAATGACAATAAAGGCAGTCCTTTGTTTTATTACTGAAAGAATCAGCTTTTTTTTAAGTAATCGGTCAACTGATTCAGTGATTTAGTCATGATGACAGTTATTTGTTTTGTTTTAAATGAATTAGTTTTTTTTTTTTTTTGAAAGAATCAGTTGACTGATTCAGTGATTCAGTCATAAGGGCAGTCATTTGTTTTGTTTCTGAACGAATTAGCTTTTTGCAAAGAAATCGGTTAACTGACTGATTAAACTATTCAGTCATAAGGACAGTCACTTGTTTTGTTCTTGAATAAAGTAGCTTTTTAAATAAATTAGTGGAATGAATGATTCAGTGACTTGCAAAGGCAGTCCCTAGTTTTATTCCTGAATAAATCAGCTTTTTTTTTTTGAAAAAAATGGTTCACTGACTGATTCAATGATTTATTTATAAGGACAGGCACTTGTTTTGTGATTTCTGAATCAATTAGCTTTTTAAAAGAAATAGTGGAATGAATGATTCAGTGACTTTCGATAATTGCAGTCCCTTGTTTCTTAAATTCTAAATGAATCTGCTTTTTTAAAAGAATCTGTTAACTGAATGATTCAGTGACTCAATCAGACTTTTCACTCATAAAGTCAACTTACGCCACCTACTGGTGTAATATGTAACATGCAGAGAGAAAGACAATGAAAAATGCGCAAAAACAAAGGGAAATCCAAGTGTTCTCATCACTCTTGACCAAACAGTTTTTAGGAATTGTAACTAACTTCTGTAAAAATATTTTATAGAAAACTGCATCCTTTTTTAATCCTAAAAAGTACATGACAATTACATGGATGTATAGTTTAACAATGGACGCACACATACTTCTTTTAATTTCATGTTGACATGGTTGTGCTTTGCACGGATTTCGTTCTGAGGCTCAAAAATGCTCAGAATATTAAATACGTTTATCAGGACTTTCTGACGAAGGCAGTAAGCAGTAGAAATGGCCTCTCCTGTGAGCTCTTTCCCATTTAAAGCCAAACTGTCAGCACTTCATCTCTGAGCTGTTAGCGTGCGGCCCAGAACTGCAGCCACATGCACTTTTCCATAAGCTTTATCCTCACTGTAGGACCTTGAGCTAAATTTGTCCCTCATTCCCTGAGCCGCAACCATAATCACAGTAATACCACCTAAACTGCCTCAACTTATTTATTCATTCATTGTCTCATTTTTGTGTTTGTTTGCTTTCAACATAAGTTTAGGGATAATTGCAAAGAACAATTGTCAACGTCCTCCCCAGTCTCAATTCATGTGAAAACTGAGGAAAACATACAGTATGAACAAATTTGCTGTTAATGACATTTCAAAAAATTTAAAAAGATTCATTTAAAAAATTGAATTCTGTCATCACTTACTCGCAGTCATGTTTCTTCTATATCTGTATGACCTTCTCTTCATTTCTGTGGAACACAAAAGTACATATTCAGTAGATTGTCCTGGTTTCTGTTTTCCATATAGTCCAGAAGCTCCAAAAATAATAAAATAAGCAAGAATAGGAAATAGTGAATGCAGTTCAAGAAGTTCACTTCCAGAACAAAAATGACAGATAATGCACTAACCCCCCTTGTCTTCCAAGATATTCATGACTTTCTTTCTTCAGTCGTAAAGAAATTATGTTTTTTGAGGAAGACATTTCAGGATTTTTTTTCATATAGTGGACTTCAGTGGTGCCCCAAGTTTAAACTTCTGAAATGCAGTTTAAATGTGGCTTCCCCCAAATGTGGGATCGTTTGAATTTATATACTTTTTAATGTCAAACGCTTGTCTTGTCTTGCTTTTCCTGAACTCTGTTCTTTTCCAGTTCAAGACAGTTAGGATATGCCGAAAAACGTACTCGGTTACTTTCGTAACCTCGGTTCCCTGAGATACGGGAACGAGTACTGCGTCGAAGACGCTATGGGGAAAAGCTCCTTTTTCTCCTGAGACTGAAGCATTTCAATAACGCAGTGTAACTGCACGGCCATTGGTTCGTCTTTTTATCACTGCACGAACCAATGGCCGTGCAGTTACACTGCGTTATTGAAATGCTTCAGTCTCAGGAGAAAAAGGAGCTTTTCCCCATAGCGTCTTCGACGCAGTACGAGTGAAGTATCGAAAGGGAACTTCCATCTCATGTTCTCCATCTACTTCCAAATTGTCCTGCATCGCTGTTTTACCTTTTTTTTTTAAGGGTGTTTGATCTTCTTTGCATGTTCACTTTGCAAAGATGGGTTGGTACTTCTGTAGCGATGTAGGGTGATTTTGAAATGATATTTGAAGTTGAAGACCCTAACTGTCTTAACCAAGAATACACAGGGTTTAGGGAGAGCGAGACATGATGAGCAATTGAGGTTAAAAGTATTTAAATTGTATTTTTTTATGAAAATAACCAATCATTACCCTTCTTCCTCGACTGGGATCGTTTGAAGCTCAAACTCGGGGCACCATAGAAGTCCTTTATATGGAGAAAAAATCTGAAATGTTTTCCTCAAAAAACAATTTCTTTGCGACTGAAGAAAGAAAGACATGAACATCTTGGATGACAAGGGGGTGAGTACATTATCTGTAAATTTTTGTTCTGGAAGTGAACTTCTCCTTTCATTCAAATTGCAATATGTTAAAAGTTAAAGCAGAGAGAACATGTTTAATAAAAAAACATCTTAAATATTAATTTCCCCACACAAAGCTATGATTTGGTTTCAAAACACTAATAATATGGTGCACATGGTATGAACTAGGGATTTCTATAGTGCATCAGAAAAAAAATTTCATTGCTGAAATAAATAAATAATGAATTTCTAACGCAAATCTTTATTTATTTATAACTCATTACAATATAGCAGATGTTTATCATTGGCTGTTCATTTGGTTGAGGCCAAAACCATATGAAGGACTTACTTTTCTCAGTCTTCCTTTTTCATTACTGTATGTTAAGTGTTAACATTTTTTCAATCAAAGATTATTAAAGAAGTTGAATATGAGATTCTATATCTTGTTGTGTCATCATCAAAGCCATATTTATAGGCCTGGTGCAGCGCATTCCTCAAACGAAAAGCAGAGACACTTGGCATCCAAGCAACTGAATCAGAAATCAATGACTCTTAAAACGTCATTGATAGTGGTTGTCTGTAGACACTGCACAATAATAATAAGTGTAATTTTTTTGTGAACTAAAATGACCTTTCTGTCTCAATTGTGTGAAACTACTACCTTTATTTGCATAATTAACAATAATTAAAATGTTTCCCTCTTGCCTAGTATTCTCATTAGGGTCCCATTTAACTCAAAGCCTTTGTTTATTTAATCTGTCTGCAACACAAAAGCTGCTAATTAAAGATCAGAATGAGCGTTATCATTAATACGAAACTACATCAATTGCACATCAAATGTTGTTGAGGCAGATAAATGATCTTTTTGATTATCTGCAGGGGGAAAAAAAGAATTCAACAGTTAAAACAAACAATTGCTGGATGAAAGAAAGGCACGCTGCAGTTTACACACTTGCAGTTGCTCTTTTTTCCTAGCAGAATGTTTGTCCTAGAACGATCTTGAATTGGTCTGGAGAAAACTTTTCCAGTATAATATTTTCAACTTAAAGCAGAAGTGTAAAATGTAAACCTGATCTGATTTTTCCCTTGTTGTGTTTTATGAAGTCTTGAGTGATGAAACATGAAGGGCGATAATTGACTACAGTGGAAAGGCATTGAAAGAGATTGTACATGACGTTTGTGACTCGTGCCATCTTTTTCTTCTAAACACGCGTTACTCTAAAAGCCATGTCAGCGGTGGCTCCACACTGAGAGTGACAGCCCCTGCAGCTTAATGAGAAATTTAGCATGAAACTCAGCCTAATTATCAGCCATAAATTAGCCATAATGCACCTAATCAGAGAAGACGCCACATTGGAGGGAGAGTAACGCGGTAAACAGCCCAGCATTCTTCGCTTGTTTTAATTAAAAATTACGCTTGCTATTGACTCTTCTAAAAAGAATTCACTATGCTATAGAACAGCATGATCAGCGTAATACAAAGTTTGAAACCTTATGACCCGATGCAACACAAGTTAATTATCACATTACCGTGGATAAATGTTTAAATTCTTTAGTTTTAACAACATATCTATTGTTTAACATTTAAAACCTTTAAAACACAAACTCAATTGTTTTTGAGACCCTGTCTGTACATATATTTTTAGATCTAGAATTATTATTTCATATAGGTATTTTAGTAGTCAATACACACTATGTATAAACAAATGTTACCAGCAGCATACACTGACACCTAATTCACCGCTGTGTAAATCCTATTGTAACATAGTAATGATTCTTATTCATCACTGATTTTCTAATCAACAGAGTAATTAAAATGTGCTCGATGATTCAGAAATGTTTTAAAAGTCATGACTCTCACATTTGGAGGCAGCCATTAACCTCTCCATATCTGGCTAACAAGTGAAGCTACTTCACTTCCAAAACAAAAATGTACAGATAATTTACTCAGCTTCTTGACATTCCAAGATGTTCATGTCTTTCTTTCATCAGTCGTAAAGAAATTATGTTTTTTGAGGAAAACATTTCAGGATTTCTATCCATATAATGGACTTCTATGGTGCCCACGAGTTTGAACTTCCAAAATGCAGTTTACATGCAGCTTCAAACAGGCTCTAAATGATCCTAGCCAAAATAATTTACTCACTCCCTTGCCATACAAGATGTTCATGTCTTTCTTTCGTCAGTCGTAAAGAAATTATGTTTTTTGAGGAAAACTTTTCAGGATTTCTATCCATAAAGTGGACTTCTATGGTGCCCATGAGTTTGAACTTCCAAAATGCATTTCAAATGCAGCTTCAAACAGGCTCTAAATGATCCTAACTGAGATCATTTACTCACCCCCTTGTCATAGATGTTCATGTCTTTTCTTCTTCAGTCGTAAATAAATTGTTTTTTGAAGAAAACATTTCCGGATTTCTATCCATATAGTGGACTTCTATGGTGCCCATGAGTTTGAACCCAAAATGCAGTTTAAATACAGTTTCAAAAGGGCTTTAAATGACCCCATCCAAGATAATTTACTCACCCCCTTGCCATCCAAGATGTTCGTGTCTTTCTTTTTTCAGTCGTAAAGAATTTTTTTTTTTTTTTTTAGGATAACATTTCAGTATTTCTATCCATATAATGGACTTCTATGGTGCCTGTGAGTTTGAACTTTCAAAATGCAGTTTAAATGCAGCTTCAAAAGGGCTCTAAATAATCTCAGCCAAAGAAGAAGAGTTCACGCAGAGCTAGACAAGACGAGCATTTGAGGTTTAGAGCCCTTTGAATCTGCATTTAAACTGCATTTTGGAAGTTCAAACTTGTGGGCACCATAGGAGTCCACTATATAGATAAAAATCCTGAAATGTTTTCCTCAAAAAACAATTTCTTTACGACTGAAGAAAGAAAGACATAAACATCTCGGATGGCAAGGGCATGAGTGAATTATTCGTAAATTTTTGTTCTGGAAGTGAACTTCTTTAAAAGTGTTTCTTTACATAGAATAATGAAAAAATAAAAATTCTGATTCTTAAAAATCTGGCTTGTTTTAATTTTACAAATAATTGCAGCTCTGAACGCATTTATTAGCAACAAAAACTACCAGGCCATAAAAGACTCTTTCTCATATCAGCCTCATTATAAATTAAGGTTATTGTTAAAAAATAATTTCCTCATGCAGGCCTACCTGTTTGATATCTTATGATTTTTGTAAGCTGGTTAACTCATATAATTGCTTGAAGACATTCCTATTTGATAATTTCTCACTAAATTCCTGTTTCTGAATCTAATTACAATATTTCAGTTCCTCAGGTCAGGCCGTCTTAAATCTACCATCCGAAAGCTAAGGATCCCATTAGCGGCCAGCAACCGCCTCGCTATTTTACACCTGAGTTTTTATGGTTTCTCCAATGTCACTGCATCAAAGGTTTCTTGTCTGTACATGAATCTCCTCATGCCAGAAACCTCCACCCCATTATCTGAGTGAAATGCCCTTCCTCGGCTATTTGTATCAGTGCCTGTCCCGCACCATTACCCCCCACTATAATAGGTCTTTCGGCTATTTCTTGTCAGGGATTTTTTTCTTTCTTGTGTGTCTTTAAACCATCCGCAAGAGCATCAATGAATTGCATAGAATTCCTTTTCTGTTTTCTTTTCTATGTATTACATTGCTGAGATATGGAACCCCATTTCCTCCACAGAATAAAACAAATTAAAAAAGGTAATTGCTACCTTTATCTTACAATTCACTTTTTCCTTGCAATTTTGAGTTTATTTATCATAATTCAGAGGTATAATATAATATAAATACTCAAAATTGAGAGATTTTAACTCAGAATTCTGACTTTCTTTCTTGCAGTTACAAAGTTTATATCTTTCAATTTTTTTGAGTTTACATCTCACAATTCAGTTTTTTTTTCTTTCACAGAATAAATGAATAAATGAATGAATGAATTAATACACTTTTATCTTACAATTCAGTCTTTTTTTCCTCACAACTGTGACCTGCACAGTTTGAGCAGTTCTTCTAAAGAATTGCAAGTTTATATTTCACAGTATACAATTATATCTGATAAATAAAAAATATATATATAAAATTGCAAGAAATAAAATTGAGAGATAAAAAGTCACAATTACATTTATTTTATTTTTTTTACTGCAGAAACAAGCTCGTATTTGTGTTACATTTTTTTATATTACACATTCAAGCAAAGA
>NW_027395183.1:0-9056 GCF_049309525.1 Garra rufa | reverse complement strand
ATTTAAAAATATGTAAAAATAAACATTTATACTCATTGACTTTCTAAGAATTATTTTTTTTTATTTTGTCATTTTAAACACTTTATGAATGTAAATATAAACAAATAAAATATGAAATATATGAAACATAAATGTACTGTACATACAATATATAATTGTAAAATTAATCAAATAAACATTAACTTATTTTTTAAGAACAATACAAAATATGTAACATATAGTGTACATTTTGTAACAAATGTTATATGAAACAGTGATACTTTTTTGTTTTAAATGTGTTTTAATATGTATTTTAATAAAATGTTATTATATTTTTATTTCCTTATTCATTTTCACATTTATAAATGTTAAAAAATATATATACTCTTTTACTTTCTAAGAATTAAATTCTTTTCTGTTATGCATTATCTGAAGAACAACTGTTTTGTGCTTGTCAACAACAAAAGATACTCTCCGCAATCAGTCCATCCACAATCATTTTGATTGTAACACATCCACGAAAGGAAAATGTGCAAATTAAAAACACATTATAATCAGCATACCTGCCCTCTTTTTTGATATGACACACATAATGACCAGACATTGTGGATGCTCCCATGTGACTGATGAAGGCAAACAGTTCATAACCTTTGAGAAAGAAAAAAAACAACAACATCAGCAATGAAATATCAAACGAGCAATGTATGCAGACAGTGTAATCCTCGGTATGTGTTGACTGCTGTTTGTTATATCCACTCAGTATTCTGTAAGCACTTACGCCCAGGTCCGTCTCTGACACGGGGGCTGGACAGGTCCTGATCTGGAGACAGCGAGGACTCACTGTGGGCATTGGCGTTCGAGAAGCTGTTATCGTTCGGCTCCGTGTCTGCCGTGTCTGACATAGCCTCGCTCTCGTCCTCACAGTCTGGGTGTGTGAATATCCAGTCAAGCGCGCGCTCCAAGTTGTTATTCTGTAGTCAGACAAGAAGTAGAAAATGTGACCTTATGATATTGTAACTCGTGCATTCATTGACAAAATACTCTCATCACTTGAAAACAGGGGCTTTAACTACACAGAACAGTTTTTGTAGGTTACTAACAAACTAACTAGATAAAAAACATGGCAAGCTTTAATTTCACAAGAAAACACTAAACACCAAAATTATATCCTCAGGCAAGGAGCCATTTTTAAATTGCTCAGACTAGTCGAAAGTCCTTGATTTAACTGAGGTCATTCTAGCGTGGTCAAAAGACTCATTTAGGCATAGGCACTAATCTGAAATAGCGCCGTGATTCACTGCAAATGCCAGCACTGAAAGCAAATGTGGCCTGACGCCCTCATCTTTTCCTGGACAAATGTGAACGACGTAGGTTGAAGACGTCTACTTGTTACTGTGCTGCTATTATTGGCTGCTTGAGAGCCTATTTTTACACACACACACACACACACACACACACACACACACACACACACACATGCACAGACATGAAAAACACCCATCACTATGTCTAAAACACAAAGAAATATTCAAGAAGAAGCAGGTCCTACTATGAAGGAATACTGTTTAAACACTCTACAAGAGCTTCACTTGACAACAAGATCTGAGAGGTTAGACTGAGAAGTTATACAGTTCATAAAAACTGAACTGAAAACTAAAATATAAAAATACACTACCAGTCAAAAGTTTTTGAACACTAAGATTTTGAATGTTTAAGTAGTCTCCTCTGCTCACTAAGCCTGCATTTATTTGATCCAAAGCACAGCTTTGATCCAACAGTACAATTTTGAAAATATTTGTACTATATAAAATGCTTTCTATTTGAATATGTTTTAAAATGTAATTTATTCCTGTGACCAAAGCTAATTTTTTAGCATCATTACTCCAGTCTTCAGTGTCACATGATCCTTTAGAAATCATATTGATATGGTGATTGCTGTTCAAGAAACATTTATTATTATTAGTAGTAGTAGTAGTAGTAGTAACATTTAAAACAGCAGAGCAATTTTTTTTTCAGGATTCTTTGATGAATAGAGATTTTTTCGGGAAAGAAATTCTAGAAATTAATATTTTTATTTAGCAAGGATGCTATAAATTGATCTAAAGTGATGATAAAAAAATCTATAATGTTACGAAAGATTTCTATTTCAGATAAATGCTGTTTTTCTAAAGTTTCTATTCAAAGAAACCTGAAAAAATTCTACTCAGCGGTTTTCAACATAATAATAATAATAATGAATGTTTGAGCAGCAATCGGAATATTAGAATGATTTCTGAAGGATCATGTGACTGGAGTAATGATGCTAAAAATTCAGTTTTGAATAAATTACATTTTAAAATACATAAAAAAAAATAAAGCAGTTATTTTAAATAGAAACATATATTTTAAAATGGTACTGTTTTTGGTTTACTTTGGATTAAATGTAGGCTTGGTGAGCAGAAGAGACTTCTTTAAATAACATTAAAAATCTTTTGAACTTTTGAACCAAACTTCTGACTGGCAGTGTATTAAATAGGAAATTCTGGAGAAACTCATGTATGCAACTATATAAAATGCACTTAAAAAAAAAGATGTTTATTAAAAAAAGTTCACTTACTGCCTTTATTTGACAGTAATATTTAAAAAAAACTTTTCATATATTTTAAAATGTAATTTATTCCTGTGACGGCAATGCCAGTTATTACTCTAGTCAGGCAGTTTTTCATGAATGAAAGCTCAAAAGAAAACCATTTATTTAAAATATAAATCTTTTGTAACATTATAAATGTCTTAACTTTTAATCAATTTAAAGTGCCCTCACTGAATAAAACTATAGATTTCTTTGAAATACACTACCAGTCAAAAGTTTTTGAACAGTAAGATTCTTAATGTTTTTTAAAAGACATCTCTTCTGCTCACTAAGCCTGCATTTATTTGATTCAAAGTACAGCAACATTCTGAAGTGTTTTTACCATTTAAAATAACTGCTTTCTATTTAAATATACATTAAAATGCAATTTATTCCTGTGATCAAAGCTACATTTTTAGCATCATTACGTCAGTCTTCAGTGTCCTTCCTCTGATCCTTCAGAAATCATTATAATATTTTTTCAGGATTCTTTGATGAATAAAGAAGATCCAAAGAAAGAAGCTTTTGTAACTATATGTTACAGATTTCTGTTTCAGATAAATGCTGTTCTTGTGAACTTTCTATCCAACAAAGAAACCTGTTAAAATTCTACTTAGCTTTTTTCAACATAATAATAATTGATAATAAATGTTTTTTGACCAGCAAATCTGAATATTAGAATGATTTCAGAAGGATCATGTGAGTGGAGTAATGATGCTAAAATTTCAGCTTTGAAATCACAGAAATAAATTAGATTTTAAAATGTATTCAAATAGAAAACAGTTATTTTAAATAGTACAAATATTTCAAAATTGTACTATTTTTTTCTGTACTTTGGATCAAGGCTTGTTGATAAAAAAAAAAACGTACTGTTCAAAAACTTTTGACTGGCAGTGTGAATGCACACAATAAAACCCAAAATGTACTTTTAGCAAACATTTTGTTACCAAGTTAATTTTGACTGAATAACAGCATGATCTCCAAAGAACTTTTTAAAATCACAATACAAATCACATTTCCTATAACCGTAAACACTGTAAACAAACTTTCAATCCATTAAGGAAATGTGAAGGTTAGCCAGAAGTAGTTTAACAGAAGAGATGGCTTCTCCAATCTCACAAGCTTGGTTGATGAGCAACAAGTGACCAAACCGATCCTGACATGCTGGAACATGTTTTTGCATCTGTGCATGTGATAGTATGATAATTATACTCCAGCCTAAGAATCTTAAACAATTAGCAGCAAGCAAAACATAAACAAGTTTTCAGACAGCCAGCACCAGCGCAAAGTCTTCTGCCGTTAAAAAAGTCAGGATTTACTAAAAACACGTATTGAAAAAATTAGTGCTGAAAAGGTGTAGACACAGTTATTTTTGTGCCTGACCTTACTGAATATGCATTTGTAGGAGCTTCCCTTTCAGACACATAATTTATGGGAGGAGAGTACGAAAATAAATTACGCTCAAACATTTACTAACGTTCGTGCTCGTCAAATTACTGGGTTTTTTTTGCCATTATTTAACCCCCTAAAAAAACGTGTTTTAAACAGGGGGTAATTTGTGCTGCTCTTGGTAGATTGCGCTGGTCATTATGGAAATGATCTGGCTGCGTCTATGTTTTTTAATGTGCGCATTGTCAGTAAATCACATGCAGAATTTTCCTGAAATCCCTGAAGGAAAAGGCCCTTAAACTGTATGAATTTCTTAGTTTTAGATAACAAAATGTGTCATCTGCCAACAAACGACACTAGAACTTTTTATTGGAAACTATCTTGATTCATTTTTGAAACCACATCTGACCAGCTGGTCTCTAGGTAATTTTTTTGTGGATGTATGTAGTCAGTTCCACTAGCAGTAAGTTCATGCAGGTGTCCTAGAAGAGTAACAGCAGGTGTAGTTTATCATAACACAATGACATTTATAGATTTTTAGGTGTCCAAATTCTTTTTTGGGCAACTGTACATGAAGCAGGTGAGGCAGGACACTCACTGTGGCTTTGAGAGCTCGGATTGTGTGATGTCTTGGGAAGCCCATGGATGTGAGGATTGAGATGCTTTCTTCTGGAGGTTGGTTGTCCAGTGCACTGGTAGTAGGGAGGCTGAGGCTGGGCAGGTCTGGTTCCATGTAAGTGGGAATCGCCAGAGGCTCGGCAAAATCTACAGTTGGTTTTAGAAGAGACATAAAAGTTAAGTGTTTTGTCACACATATGTAGTTACATTTAAAAGGATAGTTCACCCAAAAATGAAAACTCAACCCGTTCATCTTCATAACACAAATTAAGATATTTTTGATGAAATCCAAGAGCTTTCTGACCCGGCAAAGACAGCAATGCAACTACCACTTTCAAGACCCAGAAAGGTAGTAAGGACCTTGCGTTGCTGTTTCTGCAGGGTCAGAAAGCTTTCAGATTTCATCAAAAGTATCTTAATTTGTGTTTCAAAGATGAACGAAGGTCTTACGGGTTTGTAACAAAAGAATTTTTCACTTTTGGGTGAACTATCCCTTTGAAATATCACACACACAATGCCTGTAATAGATGGAAGTACATTATGCGCTACTATACATCCAAACTATTTTACAAAGAACATCAGATTCAGTCTACTGTGTGAGTTTATTCACCAAATGTGCAGAGAGGATGAAACTATCACACTCGCTGCTCTATTGAGATTACACAGATAAACCGGAAATTCAAATGAACACGAGCCATGTAATCCATTCCCTGTAGTCTGCAACTAATCCTTTAATGTTCAAGATCAAATGCTGTGCTCACACACAGAAAAACAAATGTATGACACCACCTTGATTGACCGCTAAGAACTACAAACTGACCAGCCTCAGTCCTACTTGAACAAACATTGTAATTAAGTATTAAAGGCCATTCTGTGCACCTTGCATAACAACAGATTTGATATACTGTAGAATCACAACATAGCATGACTTTAAGGTATATACAGTTGAGGTCAAAAGTTTACATACACCTTGCAGAATCTACAAAATGTTAATTATTTGACCTTAATAACAGGGGTCATTCAAAAGCATGTTATTTTTTATTTAGTACTGACTTGAATAAGATATTTCACATAAAAGATGTTTGCATATAGTCCACAAGTGAAAATAATAGTTGAATTTATAAAAATGAGCATGTTCAAAAGTTTACAAACACTTGATTCTTAAAACTGTGTTGTTGTTGTTTTTTTTGTTTAGTGATGGTTATTCATGAGTCCCTTGTTTGTCCTGAAGACAAAAAGTCCTTCAGGTCCCACAAATTCTTTGGTTTTTCAGCATTTTTGTATATTTGAACCCTTTCCAACAATGACTGTATGATTTTGAGATCCATATTTTCACACTGAAGACAACTAAGGGACTACTATGACAGAACGTTCAAATGCTCACTGATGCTTCATAAGGAAACACAATGCATTAAGATTCAGGGGGTGAAAACTTTTTGAATTTGAAGATAAGGGTAAGTTTAACTTATTTTGTCTTCTGGAAAAAAATGTAAAATTCTTCTGTAGCTTCTGAAGGTCAAGAAATATGAAAAATATGATATTTAAGTATAAAAATAAGAAAAATTGACATCTTCATTCTGTTCAAAAGTTTGCACAAAAAAAGCACAGCTGTGGATCATTCAGGTAACAACACAGTATTGAGAATCAAGTGTATGTAAACTATTGCACAGGGTCATTTTTATAAATTCAACTATTATTTTCTCTTGTGGACTATATGTATGGCAGAGCAGATCAAAATATTTTTACTTTCTAATATAAAAAAGTTAGGATTTCTGCTTTCTTTAGACTAGCCATATATCATCTCCACAGTACTGAAGAATTAAGGTAGCACAAAAAAAATCTGTGTATATTGCACACTATATTAATAACCACTGTCAGTAGTGTCTATATAGGAACAGGCCCAGCTGTAGCTGTGGAACAGACGTAAGCCGCACGAGTCTAGGAGATGCGAAGCTAATGGGGTTTGGACCACTTGAGACTCTGCTCGTGTGTATGTCTGAGTCTGTTTGTGATCTCAGGTGGCTGCTTAACTGGGGCAGGAAAGTGAGGAGAACAGAATTCCCAGCTCACAGGTGACGCTCAAGTGTGAGTACTGTGTATACTAGCCAGAAGCGCGATGATAAACAAGGGTGACTTGCGAGATACTTGAAATACAACCCTAAATCTACTCAACTAGAACATTTTGTGTCCAATAATATAAAGCACTTTAGATCTAAATTACATTTGGATTAATGACTTTGGCATGAATGTTTCCCCATCATTGAAAATACGCAAGTCCTTACGTCACATGCATTCATCTTATAGCCTAGCTAAGTGACAAGCTCCAACATAAAATATTCCCCTGTGGCTGGAACCTAGATAATGAGCTTCACAAAGCACACCAGATTTCCGTGGTTTATTTAGCCTGAATGCAGCATAGATGACAGTTAAAATATATGTTTGCTTAAGCACACGGTATGTATATTATCACAGGTCATAGGTCTGTCCTGAAAAAAAAAATATTTCATCTTGGTAGAAACTAGACTAATTAGGCAGATACTTCACCTAGACATGGATATGACCCAGATTTACATTAAATACAGCTGAGGGTAAATATAGTAAGGGCAATACGTGTTTTTTTCTAACTGCAAATAATTGATTTCCCAAATCTGAAACATTGAAATTCAACTATAAAGACAAGCAAATTCATTATTTGGCCCAGTATTCATTTCATTAAACTTCTGCTATTGGCTATGCTTTTACAAGGGCGTTTCCTCACAGGAGGCAAGGTAGGAAGTGCCTCCTCAAAATATTGGATGAGAAAAAAATTAGTCGTACAAAAATAAAACAATGCCATTATTGCAAAATATAACATTAAAAAGTGTATAAATCACTTATTTTTCTTAAGAAACACTTTGCAACAACAAAACCCTGAGCCCATTGAGTTTAAAAAAAAAATCTCTTAAAGCATGCAGTGAGTTTGTTGGGGGGTAATTGAGATTGAATGGGGGAAAGTCACATGAGAGGAGGCAATGCCTCCATCGCGATTTGATTGGATGTGACTCGTTATGTTCGACTGAGATTGGTTCATGCGATAAATCTTACGTCTTGTATTCCAGTGCGTTCCACGTTTGCGAATCAGTCTGAATAAACAATATAAATGGTGTTATACTTTTTGGTTAAAGGAACAATTTCTTTATATAAAATGCTGGTTTTAGCTGGTTTATGCTGGTCATGTTGCTTGTCAAGGACCAGCATAAACCAACTAAAAACCAGCATAACTGGTACAATATTTTTTTCAACATGGGCAACTGCAGGTTTCAAACAGAGATCGCAAAAAAAAGGCAAAACTTATAGACTGCAGCTTTAAGAAAGTTTGTAATGTTGTGATTCAACTGGTAGCTGGTTTGGTAACAAAGACTTTTTGGGAAAAACGAATGGAAAAAATACTTCTGAAACTGGAACCAGCATCTCTTAAAAAGTGGGTGAACACTTATGCACTTCATATAGTTATATTCAGTGTTTAAATTTAAGGACTTTTTTATTGAACACTTCCAATACTGTGTTGATTCACCATTTGATTTCCCATGAGGCATAAAGCAAAACCAGCTGAGAATCACCTTAGTAAACCTGTTGTGAAATGGTGCTTGAGTTTTTGAAAGAATGTCAACTGGATGGCTAATATGCAAATGACAGCAAGTTCATCTGAGTTAAATGTCTAAAATGTCTACAATGAAAGTGTTCCTTTCGAGGCAGCATGTAATTAGGTGACAGTGTCTTCTGCTCAATTAGACTTTCCCTCACACTTTGCTTCCAACAAAATGGCTAACCTTTTAGCCAATGGAGCTAAAATGGCAGACACTTGAGTGTTTTCCTATTGATTACTAGACTATGTGACCAGAGCCATTAGAACAAATAAGACGTTTAATACCATCCCAGATGCATATTTTAGGCCCCAACTAATGTATATAATTTGCTTCTTGTATAGTATAATGTATTACATATACCATAACCATCACTACTATTATTATTTCAAATAATGGTTTTATAAAGAATGAGCAAAGGACACAGGGGATATGCCTTTGTTCAAATCATGTCAGTTCAGTCAAGATATGAGGTCCTACCTGGCTCTTCCATGTGTGCTATTATCCAGTTAAAGGCCATCTCTGCCCCCATATTCCCAGTGTAGTACACTGCCTTCCGACAGGCTTCCAGAGGGAAACCCATCTCTGCCAGCTGCATCACGGATGATTCATCTATTTCTGGAGCTGGGGAAAAGGTAAAGAGAATACTGGCTTCAAATCAACATCAACAGCTATTAACAAACAATAAAAACACAGATGGTATTTCAAATCTACAAGAAAAAATAACTGACAGTTTTACAAGACTTTTAATATTGTTCATCGAATAAGTAATTTTATGGTGCATGCATACAACTGTAAATGTTTTTTCTAATTTTGCACATTTACAATCAAAGTGGTAC
>NW_027395182.1:5000-9062 GCF_049309525.1 Garra rufa | reverse complement strand
CGTGTTTCACAGGAGAACATCAGAGCAATCCACGAGGAGCACAGGAGAACATCGGAAGAATCCACGAGGAGCACAGGAGAGATAACAGGAGGGGGGGGGGATCCATAGAGAAGCATCCATGCAACTTCGATACCAGCCGGTGAGTGAGTGAATGAGGTAAGTATTTGAAGGGTGTGGTGATTGCTGGTGCAGGTGACGGTGATTAGTATTCTGGTGATGGTTCACGGGTGTGCTGTGGTGGTGATTGGCTGGTTGGTGGAGGATCGTGGTGATTGGGGCTGAGGGATCGTGCAGAGGGTGTGACATCACCCCCTCCTCCACGGGTGACTCCAGGCACCCAAGAACGGCGACGGGGACGACCACGACCTCTGGGAGCTGGGCGTTCGGGATGTTGGCGGTGGAATTCCTCGAGGAGAGTCGGGTCCAGGATGTCGTCACGGGGTATCCACGATCTCTCCTCGGGTCCGAACCCCTCCCAGTCCACTAGGTACTGGAGCTGGCCGTTCCGCCGCCGGGAGTCTAGGATTTCTTGGACTTGGTAGATGTTATCTCCAAGGATCTCTGGCGGGTCGGGAGGAGGAGGTGACTCCGATTCTGTGGAGGAAGGGAACAGGGGTTCAGTGTGGCGTTTGAGTAGGGAAACGTGAAACGAGGGGGCGATTCTGTAATGTGGAGGTAGGTTTAGACGGTAGGTGACAGGGTTGATCTGTGAGTGCACGGTGAAGGGCCCTATGTAGCGGGGACTCAGCTTCCTACTGGGCAGCCGGAGGCGTATGTCTCGAGTGGACAACCATACCTGGTCCCCGGGGAGGTAAACTGGGTTGGGTAACCTACGGCGGTTGGCATGTTCCGTATGCCTCCGTACTGCCCGCTGGAGATGGACGTGCGCTGAGTCCCACACCCTCTCGCTCTCTCGGAACCAGTGATCTACCGCGGGCACCTCGGAGGACTCTCCAGTCCATGGAAACAGAGCTGGTTGATAACCTAGAATACATTGGAATGGGGTTAGACCAGTAGAGGTTTGACGGAGGGAATTTTGCGCATACTCAGCCCACGGTAGATACTGGCTCCAGGTGTTTTGATGTTGGGAACAGTACGTCCGAAGGTAGCGGGAGATTTCCTGAATTTTCCGTTCGGTCTGCCCGTTCGTTTGAGGGTGATATCCGGATGACAGGCTGACTGTGGTACCCAGAAGTTGGAAGAAGGCCCGCCAGACCCTGGAAATGAATTGGGGTCCCCGATCGGACACGATGTCTTCTGGGAGTCCGAAGTTCCGGAATACATTGTGGAACAGTGCCTCTGCGGTTTCTAGTGCTGTGGGGAGACCTTTGAGAGGTATTAATTTGCAAGCTTTCGAGAATCGATCGACTACCACTAAAATTGTGGTGTAACCCTGAGAGGGGGGCAGGTCTGTGGCGAAGTCAATGCCCAAGTGTGTCCAGGGTCGGCGGGGAATAGGTAACGGTTGTAATTTACCTTCGGGTAAGCGGCGTGGGGTTGTGTTGACGGCGCAGACCGAACATCCTTGGACGTACCGTTCCACTTCCCTGCTCATGTTGGGCCACCAATATTTCTGCTGGAGGAGCGAGAGGGTTCGCCTGCTGCCAGGATGTCCTGAGCCGGGGGACGTGTGCGTACTATCCAACAGAAGGGGTCTGAGACGGCTTGGGACATAGACACGACCCGGGGGAAGCTCCGGTGGTGCAGGTTCCTCGAAGGTGGCGGCCCGTATATCTTCATCCAGCTGCCATAGTATGGGTGCGAGAAAGACAGATGGGGGTAGAATTGGATCAGGATCGTCAGAAGTAGGTTCAGGTGAGTGCATACGTGATAGGGCGTCTGCTTTGGTGTTTTTATGGCCGGGTTGGTAAGTAATGTTGAAATTGAATCGGGCAAAGAATAATGACCAGCGAGCTTGGCGGGCATTTAGTCTCTTGGCGTGCTGAATGTACTGGAGGTTCTTGTGGTCGGTTATTACGGTGAAGGGGAACTGGGCTCCTTCCAACCAGTGCCGCCACTCTTCGAGGGCGAGCTTTATGGCCAGCAGTTCGCGGTCTCCAATTCCATAATTCTGCTCAGCTGGGGTGAGTTTTTTGGAATAGTACGCACACGGATGGAGGGATCGGGGTTCATCAGACCACTGGGACAGCACAGCTCCTACGCCCACGTCCGCCGCATCTACCTCCACCACGAAGGGCCTTGAAGGGTCGGGGTGCTTGAGGATGGGAGCGGTGGTGAACATTTGCTTTAGACGGTCGAAGGCTTGCTGAGCCTCTGGAGTCCACTGTAGTACCCGGCGTCCTCCCTTTAAGAGGGAAGTGAGTGGAGCCGATAGGAGGCTATAGTTCTTTATAAAGCGTCGGTAGAAGTTAGCGAAGCCTAAGAAACGCTGAAGCTCCTTCACCGTCTTGGGCTCCGCCCACTTGGCCACTGCGTCCACCTTGCCGGCTTCCATGCGAACTCCCTCCGCAGTGATCACGTATCCGAGAAAGGAGATGGAGGGCTGATGGAATTCACATTTTTCTAATTTTAGATAGAGTTGGTACTCACGGAGGCGTTGGAGAACCTGACGGACGTGGCCTTGATGTTCTTTGAGGTTACGTGAGTAAATGAGGATATCGTCAATGTAGATGATTACGAATCGATGGAGGTAGTCGCGGAAGATTTCGTTCATGAAATTCTGAAATATGGAAGGACTGTTAGCCAGGCCATAGGGCATCACCTGATATTCATAGTGACCGGTGGGGGTGATGAAGGCGGTCTTCCACTCATCTCCTTCTCGGATACGGATCAGGTTATATGCACTGCGGAGGTCGAGTTTGGTGAAGACGCGGGCTTCCCGTAGTTCCTCCAAGGCAGCTGGCACTAGAGGAAGTGGATAGGCGAATTTCACCGTGGCGTCGTTGAGCACCCGGTAGTCTATGCAAGGTCTGAGCCCACCATCCTTCTTGGGGACGAAGAAGAAACTGGATGCTGCTGGGGACGTGGAAGGTCTGATGAACCCCTGTTGGAGAGCCTCCTGGATGTAATTCTCCATGGCTTCCTGCTCAGGACGTGAGAGGGGGTAGATCTTCCCGTGGGGTAGTTTGGCGCCTGGCAGCAGGTCGATACTACAGTCCCAGGGCCGGTGCGGTGGTAGTTGTGTGGCCCGTTCCTTGCTGAAGACATCGGTGAAAGACTGATAGACGGGGGGAATGGCGGTGGCGGATTGAGTGGCAGGGCTCTCTATGGTGGTGGCGTGCAGAGGGATAGGACGGTATGGAGACTCTGCATCTGACGAGGAAGGACGGTAGCCGTGGCTCTCACACGTCTTGCCCCACTCCAGGACTTCTCCTGTGCTCCAATCTATGCGGGGTTGGTGCTTAATGAGCCATGGTCTGCCCAGGATGACATCCACGTTGGCTCGCGGGAGTACCAGGAGGGTCAGATGTTCACGGTGGTTGTGTTGGGAGACGAGGGTCACTTTTCTGGTCCGGCGAGATATCTTACCATCGCCCAATGGTGAGTTTTGGATTGTGGTAATTTGGTATGTGACCTCATTTTGAACGGTGGGAATTCGATGTTTAGCAATGAAGTGTGATGAAACAAAATTGCCAGCCGCTCCGGAATCCACGAGCACATAGATGGGGAGAGTACGAGAGTTTACTATTAGTTCAGCGGTAATATGGGGTAAGAGAGACATGGCCGGAGTAATAGATACGGTACTCACCATTGGACGAGGCGGGCGGACTGGACAGGCACTGATGAAGTGAGAGGCTTCTCCACAATATAGGCACAGACGATTATTAATTCGTCGTTTCCTCTCCGCAGGATCCAGGCGATAGGAGTCAGTAATCATAGGCTCTTCCGCATCTCGTTGGGGTGACGGTGTTCGGAGTGGAGGGAAGCTGGGTACAGACTTTGTAGAAGGACACGCTGAGAGATGTTGAGAAATGCCTACTGCCTTCTTAATAAAGGTTTCCAGCGGCACGTTGTCATCGTAAATAACCATATGCTTGCGGATCTGGGGTTTAAGCCCCTTACGGTAGGCTGCTAGGAGAGCTACTTGGTTCCAACCACTGG
>NW_027395181.1:0-9064 GCF_049309525.1 Garra rufa | reverse complement strand
CCAGTCATAGCACCTTTACAGTATCATTTACATTCAGAATGTTATGTAACGAGATCAAAATGAAGGAAAAAATAACGAATACAAACGAATAATACAAATATAATGGGAAAAAAAGAAGGTCAGTCAATGGACAAGATTGTGGGATGCATGAAATGTTTCTTGCAGGGCTATTTAATTTGAAGTAGGCCAACATGTAATACATGTAAACACTTGTGAAAGCTGTCTACATTGCGCACAGACAGCATTAGCATATACAGCATCGCCTGTATAATTATTTAATATTGTATTAATTTCTATAACAATTAATATAGGCAAACAATTTCTTAACTCAAAACGAAATATCTCAAATAATTCTGGGTTACTAATGTCACGCAGGTTGGTTTATTCATTAAACTCGTGGCCACGAGAAATGCATGTTGAGCAAAAATACATTTCACGAAAATAATATAAAGATTACAAAACAAAGAAAACAAATGGAATGAGGGATATGCTTTAAAGTTCACGTAAAAGCCAAATATTAAGCGGCATCCTTCATGTTTTCTTTAATCAGCAAATACTTAACATTTTTGAATTATATTCACCTTCTGTTTTTATGACAATAAATTTTGAATTTTGAATTTTGAATTCTTATTTTTTTTTTTTTAGAAAAACGTCCGAACACCGGTCTCAAAAGTAGAAGCGAAAGTCTTGTTTCCACCAGCGCGGAATTTTTTTTATTCACCGTAATTGATGGATGTCTAAAACAAAAATAAGGAGAATCCTAAAACATATAGCCTATATTTCTTAAAATAATAACATCTGAACTTCATACACAACAATACGGCAACGACTTTACAACAGGACACATTGTTTTATTTTAATTTTATTTTTTAGCTTGTACACCAATGGATTTCTGATGTCGGGATATTTCAGACTGCATCTCCACAGCTTAATCACTTTAATATTAAACATACGGGTCAGGAGGCGGGTCGGGTACAATATTTATTTTTTTTATTCTGCGGTCCGAGTTGCGGGTGGGTTATTTGAAAACGGTCGGGTTCGGGTTGTTTATCCACTGACCCGCGTGTCAGGTTGGACACTAATGTTTTGAAAAAAGTGGAGCGTGTGAGGAAAGCTTTCCCCTTCTCCCTGGCATGCATTTGAATGCTGAATTCGAAATGCAACTGAATGCAGTCGGAATCCGCCCCCAGCACCCCCAAAATAGTCTCCAAATGTTGATTACAACAAGGCAACAGACAGCATTCAACACCCCACCCCACCCCCACTCTGCCATTCATAAACATTTCGCTCTTTATACTGCATGCCGCTTAACTCTGATGCCTCATCAACGGCTACTTTTCAGAAAACTTAAAAAAAAAAAAATACACTTCCCTTTGGTTTCCCAGAACAGACTTAAGCCTAGTTCCAGGCAAAAATGATTTAAATCGGAGCTGTTTAAAGAGGAATAAAAAAAAAATTAAAAAAAAAACGTTTACTGATCGTTGGTCGGAGATTCAACCCGCAGTTCGTGACTGGAAGCTGTTAAGAGACAGACTTAATGAACTTCTCCGAAATAGAAGAACTACTTTTCCACTTTAAAAAACAGAAAAAGAAAAAAAGGTGGGAAAAAATTGCATAACTCACTGGAGCACTTTTGATACTTAACAATAAATTGTTGTATTCGTTGTCAGTCATATAGGCTAAGCTTTATTGTTTTGAAAAGTGAGCCTTCTGTTTATTTGTCTAAATTATTTTCTATATTAGGATATAATACTAGGCTATAGTATTTATGGACATTAGGCCAAATCTACATGGGTTTCTTCCCTTTCACTTCAATTAGTTTTTAAGAAAAAAAAAAACCTGCATGGGCAGTGCGTCAAAATTATGTACGGCATCAAAAATGTAAGAACAAATCTAAAGACAATAATAATAATAATAATAATAATAATAATAACAATAATAATAATAAAATTAATTATTAACACTCCTAAAAGTACAGTATAGTGCTCAGATACACTTACGGTAGGTGACCTAACCCTAGTTGATACTTTATTTCAACTTTTCAATTATTTCATTAATTAACAAATAAACAAATGCCTTTCCGATGTGATATAAGTGAAAAGGGAGACGATTTCAAAAATGATTTCACCAAAAGGTGGATGCGAACTCGGGTCTCCCGCGTCAAAAACGATATGTTACTCGTATTATCACTTACGCCACTG
The DNA here is from genome assembly GCF_049309525.1 of Garra rufa. NCBI lineage: Eukaryota > Metazoa > Chordata > Actinopteri > Cypriniformes > Cyprinidae > Garra > Garra rufa. The sequence continues at coordinate 6,863 of NW_027395181.1, read as the reverse complement.
AAAATGTTGTGGAACAGCCGTCTTTTGTAATATTTGTAAATATTGAGTATTTGCATTGTGTAAAAACATTAAATAAAAGGCACCAGACCACAGAAAATGGCATATACTAAAGTATTTATTTTCTGGGGGAGGACCCACCCACATTTATTTTGCTTCCGACGCCCATGCTTGATGATGAAGTATAGTCTATAGGATATAACAATAAAGTGCTTTTCCAATCCCGATTCCACAAGGTTTTATTCCGCATCCACCCGCTCCCGCTATATTAACTATATTATTCGCCCGCTGCCCGCTTAGAATAAATTTCTAAGCACCAAAATCGCAAAAACAAATCAAAATAATAATAGTAATAATACTAATAAATAAATTAATTAATTTTTAATTCTATAAAAACTGTAGTTTATATTTATCCTCTCCATTTCTATTCCTCTCTACTCAAATTAATTGTCAGTGTATCTAAAATTGTGTATCTTAGAAAAAGAAAAAGTGGAACTACCTCTTAAACATGCATATCTTAATTTGATGTTGCTTTAAAACGCTGAAATATATTTTATTCTGAAGGTGAAAGTGGTCTGCGGCACCATCAGGATCACGTTTTTTCCCCCCTTTAACTAAGTGGATACAGCTTACAATACTCGTTCAAGAGTAAGGGATTGCTCAAAACTATGCTATTTTACATATTTCTGTTATTTGTGTATTGTGTACAATCACAATGAAAAAACAGATGTGTATGCTATTTGTAAAAAAAAAAAAAAATGTAAACAAGATGCTGGTTTAAGGGCGCATCACAGAAATTGCCTACAATTCTGCATATAGGCTTGCTACTTATTAATTTTATTTTATTTCGTTTTGTTAAATTATTATTCATTAAGAAATTTATATTTTGCATATGGGCATTTTTATTTATTTTACATACAGCTTTTTTGGGGTTTCCTCTGTGCATAAGATCTGCGCGTGCCGTTCTGATGTTTATGCTGCTTTTTGCTTGTGTACAATTAACCCCTCAAAACGAATTTAGCTGTTATTAATGTGTCACAGCAACGTTTTAATTTAATTTAAATGTAATTTAACACAATCTTGTCGTTAATAATAACTAAACGCGTCGGTTGTCGTTTGAAAAAAAAAAAACAGAAATTAACATTTCTATTTTCAATACAGTCTAATAAAAGTTCGTCAGGAAAATAAAATAAAAGAAAATAATAATAAAACTGCTCCTGCTTATTAATAAATTTTTGCTTGATGATGAAGTATCTAAATAGTCTATACTCTATAGGATATAACAAAGTGCTTTTCCAGTCCCGCTTCCACAAGGTTTTATTCCGCATCCATCCGCTCCGCGCTATATTAACTATATTATTCGCCCGCTGCCCGCTTAGAATACATTTCTAAGCACCATAATCGCAAAAATACTGTAGTTTATATTCAATCCTTCCCATTTCTATCTGTCTCTACTCAAATTAATTGTCAGTGTATCTAAAATTGTGTATCTTAGAAAAAGAAAAAGACGAACTACCTCTTAAACATGCATATCTTAATTTGATGTTGCTTTAAAACGCTGAAATATATAATGTATTTTATTCTGAAGGTGAAAGTTGTCGAGTTATTTAACTGCCCGCGGAGCCGTCAGGATCACTTGATTTTTTTCCCCTTAATAAACTGGATACAGCTTACAATACTCGTTCAAGAGTACGGCATTGCTCAAAACTATGCTATTTTACATATTTATGTTATTTGTGTACAATCACAACTAAAAAAAAAAAAAAATGATGTGTTGGCTATTTGTAAAAAAAAAAAAAAAAAAAAAAAATAGAAACAAGATGCTGGTTTAAGGGCGCATCACAGAAATTGCCTAAAATTCTGCATACAGGCTTGCTACTTATTAATTTGTTAAATTATTATTCATTCAGAAAAGAAAAACGTATATTTCTTATGTGGGCCTATTTTATTTATTATTATAAATAGGTTTATTGGGTTTTTCTCTGTGCATAAGCTCTGCGCGTGAGGTTCTGATGTTTATGCTGCTTCTTGCTTGTGTATAATTAATCCCTGAAAACGAATTTAGCGGTTTACGTCAGTTGTCGGTTGGAAAAATAAAATAACCGAAATTATCATTTCTATTTCCGATGCAGTCTAATAAATGTTCGTCAGGAAAACAAAGAAAGAAAACAAAATAACAATACAACTGCACCTGCTTATGAATAGGCTATCTTTTTGCTATTGGTTTGAACCATAATTTCAGGAAAGAGGAATCATTGAACTATTGTACTGGTATTTGTGAACAACGCCCCCTAGAGCTGGCCATGGTGTTTGGCTACAGAATGTTGTTCCTTGCGCCACCTGGTGGATATTATATGAAGCGCAACAACGTTGTAAAAAAATCTAAAAAAGCCGCTGCGGCAGGACGCGTGGCCACGCGTGCCGAATTGCAGGCTGCCGCGTGAAAATAGACGCATTTTTAATGGCCAGATCTGTATTTGTAGCAACAGCCAAAAATACATTGTATGGGTCAAAATTATCGTTTTCTTTTATGCCAAAAATCATTAGGATATTAAGATCATGTTCCATGAAGTTATTTAGATATTTTAAATATCCTACCATAAATATATTAAAACTTAATTTTCCATTAGTAATATGCATTGCTAAGAACTTCAACTGGACAACTTCGGATTTTCTCAATATTTAGATTTTTTTTCACCCTCAGATTCTACATTTTCAAATAGTTTTATCTCGGCCAAATACTGACCTATCCTTACAAACCAGACATCAATGTTTATTCAGCTTTAAGATGATGTATAAATCTTCATTTAAAGAAATTGACCCTTATGACTGGTTTGTTGCCCAGGGTCACATTTATTAATATGTTCAATAAATGAACATTTATTTAAAAAGTTGAACAAATAAGAAATAAATAATAAACATTTTTAAATTGCTTATTAATAAAGTCACTGAACATTGAAATTGAAACTAATTAATTTAAATGGACAAAAAATAGATCAATAAAAATGAAAAGAAAATTTTGCCAAAAAAATTGCACAGTCATCAATTAATTCCATCCCTGATGCATTTTGTTGAACAGTGGCAGAAAGTCAATGAAAGCGAATATTTGCAATCAAATATGTGCAGAATATTATGCAGAATATTTGCAAAAATGTTTTCAAAAGAGTTTCTCAAACTCTCTGTAACAGAGAAAAAAGAAAGAAAGAAAGAAAGAAAGAAAGAAAGAAAGAAAGAAAGAAAGAAAGAAAGAAAGAAAGAAAAAGGTGGTATAAGTCATAAGAATCATAGAGTAAAACAAACTTATCTGATGGATATAATTATATAACTACATCAGCGTAGAGAGTCATTGAACATTGAAACTGTCATTATGTGCAATTGATATCTGTGTCAGAATAGAGCGGCTTTGTCAACTCATAAAGAACCACCAAAACAGTTGTTAAGAACAAAAACACAGCGAGTTAAACTCAAAAGGCCCACAAAGGGAGAGAGAGAGAGACTTCCATCATTATCAGTGGGAAGCACAGAAGCTCTCACAAGGACACTGGATGACTTTGAAACAGAGGATCAAACGGCTTCATCAAACGTGGCAGAATAAACAGAATCAAGACTGGTTACCACTCCGCTATCATGTGTGCACTTCCCATCAAAGGCACTCACTCACATGATGTTCCTGAGACCGGATAACACAGAGCAAGGACAAACGGAGAGATGCAACAGAGAGAGGTTGAAATTATACTTTGTGGTTAAAGCAAAGATGAAAACACAAGGACAAAAATACACACAGCAGCAGCATCTGTTGTCACTGGGAAAAAAAAAGTCAATTTCAAGCAAGTCAATAATGAGATTTGAGACAACGGCTGATTCATGTCATTTTACAAATCGCTACCGTTGAATTGCTTTTAAATTTGCAATCGCACGCAGCATGCAGATGTGAGGTTGGGCCGCACCGTGCCGCACTAAGCGCCGCGATTGCTCCTCGCGATGAGAGAAACGCAATATCTCTTGATTTCATAAGGATTGGCTAGTCAGAGTTCATTCCTCATTCATCCGACTTCCTGCGGCACGATCCGTATCTGCAAATCTGACAAATAAACAGAAGACGAGGGACTGAAATTTCATTCTGAGGTGAGCTGAGGGGGGGGAAGTGAGGAAGAAAGAGAAATGAATTTATGAAGAGAAAGAGAGAGAGATTGGCCATAACAAAGAGAGTTGAGATGGGAAGTTTTGTCTTCCCAGCATGCCGTGCCGTACGTCAAGCGAAGAGGAATGGCATAATAAGTTTTAGCACTCCCGTGGGCAGCCGCTGGCCTGTCTGTAATATTGCTAGCAGCTCGCACACGAGTTTCGCGGCAACAGAGGTGCCATAACAGAGCCCAGGACAACCCTAACCGAGTCCCACTGCCACTCTGCCAGAACAGAACTGCTGTAAATTCACAGAGGTCCCGCTGGACTCGCCGGCGATGCCAGAACCGCAGCCCGAAACAGGGAGTCGTAATCAGGATGGTCTGGAACATAGCCCTACTACAACTGGAACAACCATTAATCACGCTCAATGGAGAAGTTTAGTACAGAACCTGAGGAGGGAGAGAGAGAGACACTCAACAGTCAGGTGAGCACATCAGCCTTCAGAGTGTGATCTGAACACTTCTGGCCCAGTGTCTTAACAGTTTTCTATTAAAAACAGCCAACAGTGGGCATCACAGAAGAAATCTACCTTTATATTATTATTTTACTTTTTTTTATTATTATTATTTGTAGTGCTGGGCTTTTACTTTTATTTATTTTATTTGCTTATCTAATTTTATTTTAAGTTTTTTCCACAACTCAATGCAGGAAATATTATTTTAAACATTTTAGGAATAAAATGGTTGATTAAATACAAGTCAACTAAATAATATTTTCAGATTTTTTTTGCATAATTTCACTAAATTAAATTTAGAATAGTAAAAAATCAACATCATCATCATCACCGATGCATCACTGAAGAAATCTACCCTTTTTATTTTATTATTTTTTAAATTATTTTTAGTGCTGGTCAACAATTATTTGTTATTATTAACATCCAAAATAAAAGTTTTTGTGTACATAATATATGTGTGTGTAGTGTGTATATTTATTGTGTATATATAAATACACACACATGCATGTATATATTTAAGAAAAATGTTATGTTTATATATTAAATATATTTATGTATATAATATAAATTATATGAATATATATATATATATATATATATATATATATATATATATATATATATACAGTACAGATATTATATAAACAAAAACTTTACTTTACCCAGCACCATTTTAAATTTTAACTCAAGTAATTAATTAAATTAATTTTATATTAATTTAATAATTAAATTAAATTTAATTGTATTTTATTTTATTATATATTATTTTTACTGAAGTTATTTCAAATCACACCACAGTGAAGGAAATATTAATTTAAACATTTCAGGAATAAAATGGTTGACTAAATACACATCAACTAAATAATATTTTCAGCCTTTATTTGAATAATTACACTAAATTAAATTTAGAATAGTAAAAAAATCATAATCATCCTCATCGATGCATCACAAAAGAAATCTACCATTATTTAATTTTATTTTATTTTAATTTTACTTAAGTTATTTTCTCCACACTTCAATGAAGGAAATAATATTTTTAACATTTCAGCAATAAAATGGTCAACTAAATGGTCAACATTTCAGGAATAAAATGGTCAACTAAATGGTCAACACATCAACTAAATAATATTTTCAGACTTTTTTTATAATTTCACTAAATTAATGTTAGAATAAAAAAATCTTCATGATCATCAATGCATCAAAAGAAATCTACCATTATTTTGGTTTATTTGTTTTATTTTAACTCAAGTTATTTTTCATTTTATTTTATTTTCATTAGTTTTATTTTATTTTAGTTTTACTCAAGTTATTTTCTCCACACCTCAATTAAGGCAATACCCATTTTTAAACATTTTAGGAATAAAATGGTCAACTAAATGGTTAACACACCAATTAAATAATATTTTTTAGACTTTTTTTTGCATAATTTCACTTTAAATTTAAATTAAATTTAAAATAGTAAAACATCATCATCACTGATGCACCACAGAAGAAATCCACCATTATTTTATTTGGTTTTATTTTATTTTAGTTTTACTCAAGTTATTTCCACTACACCTCAGTAAAGGAAATAATATTTTACACATTTTAAGAATAGAATGGTTGACTAAGTGCACATCAACTAAATATTTTCACGCTTTTTTGCATAATGTCATTAAATTAAATTCTGCTTAGTAAATTATCATTATCGTCCTGTTATTAGTCCATATTTTCTTCACTGAAAGTGTTGTTTCCTTGGTAAGCAAGTGTATTAACTTCTATAGGGAAAGAAAAAAAAGTTTTAGATGCAAAAATTAGCTATTAGTTCTGGTGGAAATGGCAGGCATCATAAAAAAAAAAAAAGGTATATGAAAATTCCATCCAAAAGTTTGAAAGGATCATGTGACACTGACGGCTGGTGTAACAGCTGCTTGGCCATCAAAGGATTAAATTACAAGAAAAAAAATGATTAAGGAGTATTAAAAAGTTTCAATGTTACTTTCTCATAACAAAAAGTAACAGTTAAAATCTGTTCAAACAAAAATCAACCCCATAGGCATAAACGTTTCCAAAGCTGCAAAACCCAGCCATTTACGGGTGAGAGAGGTTGATTTGTGATTTCATTACCTTCACAGGTCACATCTAAAATAAACAGCGACAAAGGAAGCCAAACTGAGTAAAACAAGTAACACAATGAGGGAAAGGGACGATCGGCTTTCAGAAATCACAGCAGGGAACTCGAAACGAG
>NW_027395180.1:0-9075 GCF_049309525.1 Garra rufa | reverse complement strand
ATCACATGACTTACCTAATCATTTTTTAAGGTGAGACACTGCAGGTGAATAGGGTAAAAAAAAAAAAAACTAATAGTTATCACCTTACTTAGTTGATAAGTTACATTGATAATTGCATACATTTTTTGTATTACAAGTTTTCCAAAATGTTGGGCTTTAATATGCAAATGAGACATTATTTAATTAAATATGTGCTAATTTGCATACATTTCTTGTACAAAAATCTAAACACTGGATGAAGTCAGTTTAAAAATTATTGTTTATTTATTTTTATTTTTTTGACATATTAGAGTCAAATGTTTTTACAGAGGGAATTTTGGGTATCTCATTTTGCCACTCCATAATTCAGAAAACACTTAGAACAGGCAGAAAATGATTTAAAAAAAAAAAAAAAAAATGTTTGTTTTTTGGCGAATAAAATGTATAAAATCAAGCCATTTTTTATGAACAAATCCCTCTGTAAAAAACCTTTAGGAGACAATAATAAAAATGTAAAGTTTGGTGTGTGTAAGTGCTACTGAAGTGGACATTTATGGCTCAGTGTAGGCGAAAAATCTCATTCAAAGCTTTTGAAAATATGTATTGTAATTGAAATCTATTGACACAAATAGATAAAGTGTTATGAAGAGTGTTATTGACAGTTGAAAGTGAAGATGCTTCTGAAAGCAACAGAATATTAGATATTTATGAAGTGTTATTGTAGTATCATTGAAATACTATTACAGGGTTCATTTTCATTTTAATTATCAATAAAGTGTCAGTGTTTTTGGGGGGGTTTGGAGTTGCAGTTTTAGTTTTATTTTAGGTTTAGTGTATATATATATATATATATAAATAATTTAATTGTATTGTATTATTCTAATTTTTGAATTTTTATTTATATATATATTAATTTTTTGCAATAATTAATATTTGACTAAAAAGTAAAAAAAAAACAACATTAAGTCAGGTGTGCCTAAACTTTTGACTGGTAGTGTACTTTTAGCTTCAGTTTTAGTTAACATAATATCCTTGAGTCTAACCAACACAGTCCTGCAGAAATTTAAAACGAAATGACTGAAAATATCTTACTTAGATTAATCTATGTAACAAAACACTGTGTTTGTGTAAATGATTATTTCTGGAACTGTGTATTTTTCATCCGTCTAAATGTTAATGTTTGACTAATTCAATTTGTTTGCTTGTAACTTTAACTTTTTTTATAGAAAAATAGGCATTTGGCAAGTCTTCTATCTCTAATTTGTATAGCATTACACATACCCTTTGATTCCAAACACCTACAAATGGTTGTATGATAGCTATATCATCGAAAGCCTAGCCATTTCACTCAAAGTATCCTAAATTGTACCTTTAGGGGTTGAAACAGCTTGCCACTTGGAAAGCACCCATTTAAAAGTACATTTTAGAACATTTTGACGCTTAAAAAGTGTATAGAAGTATCTTAAAGTAATGACATACAGTCTTTAGGGGTCGATAAGGTGCAAAGGGATAACTTTTGGTGATATACAGCTAGCTAAAGGTGCAATTTTTGTACATTTCTTTCTGATAGCACTGGATTACTGCAGCATTCAGTGCTCAAATATTTCTAATTGACTGTATCCACCGTAGGATGATGATATTTTCTCCTGTAATGTCTCTTGTGTCAATATTTAATCTCCATTTGTATTAATTTGTATTAACAATTGGGGTTATGTAAACTGAGCTAGTTGTTTTTCACAAAATAAACCAATCTGCTTTCGTTGGAGTCCTATTTTACAGTTTTTGATTTATTTTGCATCAGTAATTGATGAATGTGCACGTAGTACATTAGTATATCTACAAATATTCTACAGACAGTGTTTAAATTATGTTTAGATTTTCAATATTAAATACTTATATATTTGTTTTTTTAAGTCTATATTTGTATACATTTATATTCCTAAAAATATGGATTATATAAATAAAACAGTGACATTTTCCACAGCTATGTCACAAGAAACACAAAACCGCAAGATATTTGGTTCTAGAACAAAACATGATACTTGACAGATATTCAATCCTCCCAAACAGAGAGAAATTTAGAACGGATAAGCAAATCGAATGAAACCTAAACCTCAAAGCTAAATAAAGACCACACGCTGGAAATGTGAGAATGATAAAGCAGTTTTGAGAAACTCTGCAGAAGAGGTCATCAACAACAGAAAGCTGTTGAGCTTCGATAGCAGATATGACTGGCATATCTGCTGCGGAGTAAAACTTGGAGAAACTTCACTGTTATGTGTGTTTCTGATGAACCGCAACTTAAAAATGCAGTCCAAGATACTCTTGGCAGTCGGCGGTAATCATTCAAGTCACAGTGGAGAGGAAATTGGCATCTGGGAGGAGAAATCTGCTGAGAGAAGAGGCATCCTAAAATGATCCTAAAACTTTTTTTTTTTTTTTTTTTTTTTTTGCAGACTATATCTATGACACTGCTTTACAAATGATGGGAAACACGTGCCAGTTTTCAATGACAAAAGCAAACTGCAGTGTTGTTTTCGAAGCAACTAAGCAGGCCCATCTATCAAACTGATACTAAAATGTACGTATATCAACCAACAAACAAATAAATAAATATTATAACTGCAGATTTGCAGTATATACAAATGATAATGGTGACAAAAACAAATGAAAAATTGATTAATAAAATAAATTAAAATAATGTACTAATAAGATTTCAGACAACTTCATCTATGTTTACAACAATATTAAATGTATTATTCCAATATTTTAATAGCTACAATGTTTTTGGATTATTTAGGTTAAATTTTATTTATACTATTTCATTGTTAAATTATAAAATAAAATGCACGCCCTAGAAGTTAATTTACGTCATTTGTTAAAATATTAAAAATGAAAATGAGTTACATATTGAAATCAACATGAATCTAAATCAGTAAATGTGTGGATTTTATAATTTAATTCAAAACGCTATTGTATTACATAATAATATTATTTTAAAAAAAAATGAATTAAAGTTAATTACAAATAACAAAAGTGTTGTTTGTTAGTTCAGTTGTAATGAATACTTTTTTTCAACATGTATTAATTTAGGTAGTTATTTGTTGTTTATTGCTATAATAAAATACATAATATAAAGTGTAATATAAAATATATCCATGTTATCAATATATCAATAATATTAATATATGAAGAGTTTTTCAAAAATGTTTTTTTTTTTTCAATTAAGTAAAAATTAAAACAATAAAAAATACAGCTAACTAACACAATTAAAACATAACATAAAAAAACAATAAAAATAAAAAAAAATACTCTATTCAATTACTGGCTTATTTGAGAGCTTATCCAATTATTGTATACATAGGCCGGGCTAAAAATGCATTGATTTGAAAGCCCAGTGATCAATAAACCGATAATTTATCCCATTCTCATGAAGGTCTTATAGAGTCCAAATGAAGCGCAGCAGCCAAAATGATGTTTTTTTTTTTTTTTTTTCATCCAATTGTGTAATCAACATTGATCTGTGCTTTGTTACAATCAATGATGGCATAAACTCTGAGATAATGCAGTATGCTGTTTCACACATTTATTGAAATGCCTGAAAAGTATTAAACAGATAAACATGACATTTGCTGCGTTCCCAAATGAAATTATAGGAGAAGCTGCACTTCATGTGCAATTTTAAAGCTTACACTTTTGGGCAGAACTTTTGGAGTGCGATAATGACTATTTATGAAGAGATAAAATGTTAAGATGTCAACTCAGCATTTCATAGAGTCGTAAATCAGGAGCACAGTCCTTTCTTTGCCTTGCAGCGACTATTGAACTGTACAGTAAGTGCTACTTTAAAGCCTTGTTATGGAGTGCTCTCCACGTACCAATCAGCACTTGTGGCATCTACTTTTCCAGCAGAAAAACAGGCGTATGACTGGCAGACGACACCTGACACAACTTCAATCTCATCAGAGGAGCGTACAAAAGAGGTGCCAGTGTCCCAGTTCGAGGAGTTCCCAGAGGAGAAAACGCTTTTCTCTTCCTCTCCTGCGCGTCATTATCCCAACTAAATCTGAACTGGGCCGCCTGGCAATCTGTGCACCCTTGTGTTCACAGCGGCAAGCTTCTGGCTACAGTGACTTGTACCCTTCATTAGCATTGAAAATACTGCCGATACCATCACCAATTCCCCGACTTGGCGAACACCTTTCCCCCTATGGACTCTGCTTACCTGTCAATCCATTTTATTAGTGCTGCTTTCTAATGCAAGCGCCACTGTTAGTATTGCTTACACTCAGGGGAAAGGATTTGAACACCCCCCGTATACAGTCCTAAGCATTAATATTAATAATGTGTTTATTGAATATTTAAGAAAGCCACTTTATCCATATTTTGTTTTGAAATGAATTGAAAAGTTTGGACTTCCAATGATGCAACAGTTCAGCATTGTTATGATTAAGTATAAAGTAAATATGCTATGACTTTCTTGAGAAATCTTGACATTTCTACATGTTCATCTCAGAAAGTTTAATGATGCTGGGACCTGAAAATGCATCTTTAGAGGCCTTGGCAAAATTGCATTTTTGTGCACTAGACTAGAAGCCTTTTGACACTCTTAATAGGACATTTCACCTAAAATGTTGTCATCATTTATTGTTCTGGTATCATTGATCAATTGAACAGGAAAAAGTCAATGCTATAAATTAAAATAAATAAATTAGTAGAATATATACAGTTAAGGTCAAAAGTTTACACCCCCTTTCAGAATCTGCAAAATTTTAATTATTTTACCAAAATAAGAGGGATTGTACAAAATGCATGTTATTGTTTATTTAGTACTGACCTGAATGAAAGAAAAATAAAATAAAAAATCCTTCAGGTCCAACAAATTCTTTGGTTTTCCAACATTTTTGTGTATTTGAACTCTTTCCAGCAATGACTGTATGATTTTGCAATCCATATTTTCACACTGAGGACTCATATGCAACTATTACGGAAGGTGCAAATGCTCATTTATGCTCCAGAAAGTAAAAAAAAAAAAAAAAAAAAAAAACATGCATTAAGAGCTGGGGAGTGAAAACTTTTTTTAACTTGAAGATCAGGGTAAATTTAACTTATTTTGTCTTCTGGGAAACATGAAACTATCTTATGTAGCCTCTGAAGGGCAGTACTAAACAATAAAAAATAAGATATTTAGGCAAAATAAGAAAAATGTATACATCTCCATTCTGTTCATTCTGTTTTCACCCCGGCTTTTAATGTGTCGTGTTTCTTCTGGACCATCAGTGAGCATTTAAACCTTCTGTAAAAGTTGCATTTGAGTCTCACAGTTGTCCTCGGTGTAAAAAGATGGATCTAAAAATGCATGCAGTCATTGTTAGAAATATTTAAAATACACAAAAAAAATTCTGAAGAACAGCAGGTAGTTTAACTGTTCAGGACAAACAAGGGACTCATAAACAACTATCACTAAACAAAAAAAAAAAAAACAAGAAAAAAAAAAGAAAAAAAAACAGCTGTGGATCATTCAGGTAACAACACAGTATTAAGAACCAAGGGGATGTAAACTTTTGAACAGGGTCATTTTTATAAATTCAACTATTATATTGTCTTATGGACTATATGTAAACATCTTTTATGTGAAATATCTTATTCAGGTCAGTACTAAATAAACAGTAACATGCATTGCATCTTTAAATGCATAAATATGTTAAATGCAGTATATAATAGTTATATTATAGTACAAGGGATACTGTTGACAACTAAAGCTCACTGTTGAATTCCTGAAGCACTCAGAAAAACAGTTTCATATTTATAAGTTTATTTATTTATCTTATATTGTTTTTTGGAACGTTGCCAGTTTCCTATCACTAAACATGCTGAGAATTCATAAAATAAATATCACAGGCCAAAAAATTACTTGGAAGACTACTAAATTTGTTCCAAAACAGTCAGCAGTGGTGTCAGTGACTGTGTTTGGCAAGCTGGGATCATTGTAAACATTTTCCTGCCAAACCTGTTGCTATGATTAATTTTTCAGAGTATGAGCTGCTGTTATATGTAGTTGAACCCGTATTTAGTGAAAATAGGTATTAATTAATTGCTTTCAACAAGAGCTAATTTTTGTTACCATGGTGCTCTGATCTTTGGTTTGTTTCGACCTGCGCTGTTTGTGCTACAGACATGAATGAAGCCTTAAAATGTGCAGCTCGTTGAGAAAAGGTGTGCTGTTGTTCCTTTAAGTGGATGAATTTAGATCAGATGATCTTTGTATAATAACCAGGGTAACTAATTGCATAGACACTATAGAAGGAGCTATTTTCCCCCAGCATTTTTTAAAGTTTTAACCTAATTTCTCCACCCAGTGTCTCTTTTAGGCATGTTTAAAACAAAGTTCAGCATTGAACACAAAGGGTAAAAAATAAAACAAACTGTCACTGGCATTTTACCAATTCAAACGGTACAAATAAGTACTTCTACATTACTAATATCAACCCTTTTGAAAGTTTTGAAAGCTTTTTGAAAGTTCCAGCTTTTGTACTTTTTTTTGTCTGAGTGCACAATAAACCATATGACAGGTTATCAGAATACTTTTAAAAATGTCAGTGCTTTTATACAGTTTCTTTCAGTGTAACCCCTAACAAAGAAAGACACAAAGTCCATAACCTGGCAAGGGTTGGGTCACAGATCAGTCTATCCTTGAGGATTCAACAGCTGAAAGGCTTGAAATGTTCCTGTAACAAAGGTAACTCTTTGCCATGAGGAATGGATTAAAGCCGTCTATACGCTCCACCAGCTCCTCTTCTGTATTCGGCTGAAAAGACATGCTTGCATGAGTCTAGCAACTTTGACATTTGGCATTAATATTTTTTGTGAGAGAGGCTGTTGTTCATTGTTTTTTTCTCTGTCCCTGTCCTGTACATTCTCATGCACTTTTCAGTTATATGACAGTGTCTGAACTTTCAATGAACGTTTGTTTTATTTATTAAGTAAGGATGCTGACTGGTTCTATTGATCAGTGCTTGGCCTGTACAGGTAGCGTGTTGGTCTTGAGAAGAAGCACTACTGAGGGATGGAGAATGAGAAGACGTTGTAAGCAGTGTCTTGGAGAACATGCTGGACTTCTGCTGCCAAAGACCTGCAACTTTTCATTATCTGAGCCCTGTAGAGTAGAACTTCAGAGGGTGATGGGAGATGAATCCTTAATGGAGTTTCAGTTCATTGAGTTAAAGCGGGTCAATATAATGGTCAGGCGAAGCGCTCGAAGAGTCCACGTGCACTGACCTTGAAAGTTTCATAAAATTCTTTTATAGTGGTTAAAGGAATAGTTCAACCAAAATATAAAATATGTTATTATTAGGGATGGGAATTGAGTATAATGATTCTAGTTTTGATCAGTGTAATTACTGATAGGGATAAAGGGTGACACTTTACAATAAGGTTCATTAGTTAACATTAGTTATGTTCATGTCATGCATTTTCGGCTAAAACTGTAAATTAAATGTATTTATTTATGTTTTGTCTTTTTTGCCCCTAGCAAAAAACAAAAAAAAAAAAAAAACATGTATATATAACATTTACAGTTACAAACAGAATGATTGGATGGTAGTATATTAGTTGGAAAGAATAGTTGTAAAATTTACAGTAAATAACTGTAAATTGGTATTCCCATTTTTTCTAATGTAATTATGGTATTTAAATGTAAATGTATGTAAAATTTTGGATATACGGTATCTCACAAAAGTGAGTACACCCCTCACAGTTCAGCAACCATTTTAGTCTATCTTCTCAAGAGACAATACTATAGAAATGAAACTTGGATATATTTTAGAGTAGTCAATGTGCAGCTTGTATAGCAGTATAGATTTACTGTCCTCTGAAAATAACTCAACATACAGCCATTATTGTCAAAATAGCTGGCAACAAAAGTGAGTACACCCTAAGTGATAACAGCAGTATGTTGTTTAACCATGCAGGACCATACAATGTTTTGTATCTTGTATTAGAGAAGTTAAAGTTAGGTGCTTTTAGTACAATTATCTCATACTGACCACTGGATGTTCAACATGGCATCTCATGACAAAGAACTCTGAGGATTTGAGAATTAGAATTGTTGCTCTCCACAAAGATGGTCAAGGCTATTAGAGGTTCAGTAACACCCTGAAACCGAGTTACACTACAGTGGTCAGGGTCATACAGAGGTTTTCCAAGATGGGTTCCATTCAGAACAGGCCTTGCAAGGGTCGATCAACGAAGTTGAGCACTCATTCTGTGTGTCAGGTGCAGAACCTGGCATCCAACATTGCTTTAAAGGTTGCAGAAGTAGAAGATCAGCTTGTCAGTGCTCAGACCATACGCCACACACCGAAACAAGTCAGTTTGCATAGGCATTTTCACCTGAAACGGGCTCATAAGAACCCCGCAAACAGTTTGCTGAAGACAACCTGTCCAAGAGCATGAATTACTGGAACCATGTCCTGTGGTCTGATGAGACTAAGATAAACTTGTTTGGCTCAGATGGTGTCCAGCTTGTGTGGTGATGCCCTGGTGAGTACCAAGAAAATTGTGTCTTACCTACAGTGGTGGTAGCATCATGGTCTGGGGCTGCATGAGTGCTGCTGGTACTGGGGAGCTGTACATGTACTGTACATTCTGAAGCAGAACATGATGCCTTCCCTCCAGAAACTAGGCTGAATGACAGATTTCACACATGATTACGACCCCAAACACACCAAGATGACAACTGCCTTGCTGAGGAAGCTGAAGGTGATGGGGTGGCCAAGTATGTCTCCAGACCTGAACCATATTAAGCAACTGTGGGGCATCCTCGAGCGGAAGGTGGAGAAGCACCATGTGTCTAACGGCAGCAGTTGTGTGAGGAGTGGAAGAGGATCTCAGCAACAACCTGTGCAGCTCTGGTCAATTCCATGCCCAGGATGATTAAGGCAGTGTCAGATAACAATGGTGCTAAAACAATATATTGACACTTTCACTTAGGGTGTACTCACTTCTGTAAGTGAATAAGTAAATCTATACTGCTATACAAGCTGCACATTGACTACTGTAAAATATATTCAAGCTTTATTTCTATAGTATTGTCCC
>NW_027395179.1:0-9085 GCF_049309525.1 Garra rufa | reverse complement strand
AGTATTTTATCTTATTTTAACTTAATAAACAGCAAAAACAATTACGTTAAAAAAAGTAACCCTTAGGTTAATTCTCCTAAAAATTATACTTTTCAGACAATGTGTTTGCTCGGGTTTTTTTTTTTTTTTTTTTTTTTTACATTTAACTAACCTAACATAGCAACAACTTAACCAATGGCGTGAGTTTGGGATGGGACTATATGTTTGAACTTACTGACCCCAAACATTTTGTGGGTTCACAAGCACCATACACGCATCTGACTTACTGTTCATTGTGCTAAAACCCTTTCTAATAGAAAAACTGCAGCAAAAGTAGAAACTTTTTGTACCTTGTACAATGCAAAAATTGCTAGATTCAAAATATGGCGTCTTTCAATTCATCCCATTTAAGAGCACTATTCCTACAGCCTTAAAAACACTGCTTTTGTAACATTCAATAACTTCAAAAACTGTGAGTCATCAATAAAAGGTTATAGGCTATTTATTTAGCCTATTTATTTGTTATATCTGTCAGTTTTCTCATTGAAGGGCTGCATTGCCCATATATTGCTAAGAGAAAACAAGTCAATTTTCTCAGTGCATGTTATAACTTTTTTTTATAAAGTTTGTCTTTATAATTTTATGACCGTTTTTTATGACCCAATCAATTCCTGCTGGTAAGGCCTTAGTTTTAACTTATTGAATATCACTCTGAAGTGGTAAACAGTGTTTCACATTGATCGACCAGCTACTGCAGTTTCTCAGAAACTTGTAGATAACACACATAATGTTAAGAGCAAATACATGAACCCATTTGATGCCATTTAATAGCTGCCGCTGTAGCATCTCCACTTCCTCTATATTTCTCTGCCAATAAACACTGTTGTACATGCAGTGGAGATTCTCAGGCAGGCCCGGCTTTAGCAGAGCAGTTTGAGAGTTAGATTACATTACTGGGATGTCAGATTAGCTTGTGCACAAGGGACTTAACCTCAGAAACCTCTGGTGAGATGTGCAGTGCCTGTTCTAACTTGTGACATAGGAAGAGAGACAGCCCCATGAGAGAGCTGATGGAAATAGCAGGTGAGAGCTCATGCCCTCACAAACGCACAGACAGAGAAACACACGCTCATCTCGTTGTCTTTGCTGCCAGCACACGACACATTAAAGCCGCATCTGATATCCATCACACAGCGGGCTCAATCCGGGGTATCATAATACACTGTGGACGTGATTTATGGGGAGTGTAGTGTAATTGAATTAAGGGTGGTCCAATCCTCATTGCCCCCCTTTGATTTCCTCATTTTGTTTCATTTTCTCTGTTCCTGACAACGTCTGTCCTCTTTTTATTGTTTGTAGCCTCGCAATAAAGTACTTAGGTGGTACACTGACAGTTTTAGATGGAGTACTATAGTATTGTGTGACTACCTTAATCATGTTCCATAGTATTTACATGGTAGAATGTTACTATCATGTTACTACATCTACGGTACATTACAAAAACATGCAGTCAAAATCCTAAAACATTGCATTACGATAGATTTTATGTTTTTTTATGCCACTTTAAAGAATACCATGGTACAGGTATTGCACGTTATTGTGAAAATATACTTTAAAAATATTTACGTGACGTATTGTCCTAATTTGGTAAAAGTCATGGTACTTTAAAGTAATTCCAGGGAAACCATAGTACACAAACATGCAATTCCAGTCATTCAACACATGTGGTCCTAAAATATGGCATTACTATGGTATTTAAAGGTACAAATTAGGACAATTCAATAAACAAACTGCAATTTCATTGGTCTAAAGAATGGCATTACCATGGTATTTCTGGATACGAGTATGGTAGGAAAATACCATGGTACAACTATGACACATGATATATGTGACCCTGGACCACAAAACCAGTCATAAGGTTAAATTTTACAAAACTGAGATGTATACATCATATAAAAGCTCAATAAATAAGCTTTCTATTGATGTATGGTTTGTTAGGATAGGACAATATTTGGCCGAGATACATCTATTTGAAAATCTGGAATCTGAGGGTGCACAAAAATCAAAATACTGAGAAAATCACCTTTAAAGTTGTCCAAATTAAGTTCTTAACAATGCATATTACTAATCAAAAATTACATTTTGATATGTTTACAGTAGGAATTTTACAAAAAATCTTAATGGAACATGATCTTTACTTAATATCCTAATGATTTTTGGCATAAAAGAAAAATCAGTAATTTTGACCCATACAATGTATTTTTGGCTATTGCTACAAATATACCCCAGCGACTTAAGACTGGTTTTGTGGTCCAGGGTCACATATATTCAAAATAAAACATGGCAATAGCATGGCATTTTAAAGTAATTCATATACTACCATGGATCACCATGGAACATTAAAAAAGCACAGTTCCTGTGGTCCTAAAACATGGTATTACCACGGTATTTCAGGGTGTTTTAAAGAATACCATGGTGCAACTATGGCACATACTATTCCCATGATATATATTTAAAATAACACACAATAAAATCATGGTCATTTGAACTAATTCAAAGAAAATCATGGTACATATATGGTATATTTAAAAAGAATAAAATTTAATAAAAACATGCAAATCCACTGGTCCAAAACATGGCATTACCATGGTATTTCTTGGTACTTTAAAGAATACCATAGCACAACCATGGCTCATATGATTTACATAATATATATTCAAAATAAAATATGTTAATATCATGGTACTTTGAAGTAATTCAAAGAAAACCATTGTATATCTTCAGAAAATGTGCAAATCCAGACATCCAAAACATGGTATTGCCGTGATTTTTAAGGGTACTTTAAAAAATACCATGGAGCAATACATGATATATGTTAAAAATGTTAAAAGAATCATTCTATTCCATGTTACATTTCCAAATACATGGTACCATTATACTCCAAGAAATTTCAAAGAATATTACAGTATCACTTAAGAAAATGCATTCTGATATCCATGGTAGTACCACCGTACATGAATTTCCATACTTTAGTATATTTCAAAATACACTGTACCATGGTACAACCACAGATTCACTTTCAAAAAAAGTACCATGGTAATGCCATGTTTCTGACTTGGTCTACATGTTTTGGACCACAGGAACTGCATGTATTTAGAATGTACCATAGATGTACCATTGCTTTCTTTTAATTACTTTGAAGTACTGTGATATTACCATGCTTTATTTTGAATATCATGGGGATAGCTTTTGCCATGGTTGCACCAAGGTTTACTTTGAAGCACCCTTAAATACCATGATAATGCCATGTTTTAGGACTTGGACCACATGTTTGAGACCATAAGAATTGCATGTTTTTGAATGTATTCTAGGGTAATTTATTGTAAATAATGGTAAGAGTGGCACATTTAATGGAAAAAAATAAATAATAACATCCAAAAAACATGGTACAACCACAGATTCTCTTACAAAAAACAACAACAAACCCCCCACCCCCCCCCAAAACAACCATGGTACTGTCTTTTTTTTTTTTTTTTTTGACATACAGTAATATTTCGGAAGTACACTAATGTACATACACTTGGTAGAACAAGGTACTTCATAGAATGCCATGGTACAACTATGGAACATCTTGAAATAACCTTTTTTTTTTTTAAATGTTATTCTGAGGTAATTTACTTCAAATAATGGTAAG
This sequence comes from Garra rufa, assembly GCF_049309525.1. Classification (NCBI taxonomy): domain Eukaryota; kingdom Metazoa; phylum Chordata; class Actinopteri; order Cypriniformes; family Cyprinidae; genus Garra; species Garra rufa. The sequence goes on along the minus strand of NW_027395179.1, from coordinate 5,412 downwards.
ACTTGTATGTTTGGTATTAAAACATGTCCCAAAAATGATGGCAGTACTAAGTAGTTTTTGTAACTTTTGCCACTGTCCATTCCAGTTGCCCTATATTGGAGTTTCTGTAACATGCGGCTCTTTCTTTTCTTTTTTTCCCTTTTCCTTTCCTTGTCTGGCCTCTCTATTAAGTCACATGCTTTCATCCTCATCCATCCCTACTCATCTTTTCTCCCCATCCCTCTCTTTTTTCCTCTCAGAGAGCATTTAGTGGGCTGCAGGTTTGGCTCAGGTGCTGGATGTTCTGAGGACACAGGGGAGAGCAGGTCTGTATTTATCCCAGACCAACAGTTCTTCTTTCTCTCGGCCCAGTGCAAATATTTGCTTTGACCAAGCAATATTTTATGAGGCAGAAAGAAAAGACAGACTCATTTTTTCCTCCCCTCTCATCACTCTTTCTCTCTGAAACCAGTGAGCGGCACAAAATAGAGGCATTGTCACTCTGAGAGACTTATGCACTCTCAGGTACACATGCATACTGTCGAGACTGAGAGCGTTAGGAGAAGCCGCAGGTACAAAGAGAGTGTGTAGCACTGCAGTGTCATTGCAGCACTCAAGATGCTGCTCCAGTTAGGACCTCACGTTTACAGCATGATTCAAGGAGTGCATCAGATAAAAATACCATGGTATTTTGATAATACGCTACCAGTATGAAGGCTTGAACACAATTTAATGAATTCAAACTTCTCAGGATCTTAAAAATAACCCCTGACTAAAGGTTGACACTTTAAAAAAAGTGTACCATTATTGTAGACAATACTGTAGTATATTTATGGAAGACCATTTCCACCACTGACTTAAAAAAGGTAATTCGACTTTTTTCTCGTAATGCTTTTATTCCTCAGAATTGAGTGATATAAACTAGCAATTGAGAGTTATAAAGTCAGAATTGCATGAGAAAAAACTTACAATTCTGAGAAATAATCAGAATTGTGTGATAGAAATGCACAATGGCAAGTTACAAAGTCAGAACTGAGCTACAAAGTCGTAATTCTGAGAAATAAAGTCAAAATTGCATGATAGAAACACAATTGTCAGAATTGTGTATAAAGTCACAGTTCAGAGAAATGAAGTCAAAACTGCATGATAGAAACTCGCAATTGTGAGTTACAAAGTCAGAATTGAGTTATAAAAACTAACAATTTTGAGAAAGTCAAAATTATGTGATAGAAACTATATATACAAAGAAGATATACAAAGAAGAAATGAGTTCTGAGCAGCAAGTTACAAAGTCAGAATTGAGTTATATAAACTCATAATTCAGAGAAATAAAAAGTTGCAATTCTGAGAAATAAATTCAAAATTGTTCGATAGAAACTTGCAATTGTTACAAAGTCAGAATTGTGTTAAATAAAGTCACAGATCTGAGAAATAAATTCAAAATTGCATGATAGAAACTCGCAATTGCAAGTTACAAAGTAAGAAATTAATTTTATAAACTAAAAATTCTGAGAAATAAAGCCAGAATTGTGTGATAGAAACTCACAATTATGAGTTACAAAAGTCAGAATTGAGTCATATAAACTCACAATTCTAAAAAATAGTCATAATTCAGCAATAGAATCTCGTAATTGTTACAAAGTCAGAATTATGTTATAAAGTCGCAATTCTGAAAATAAAGTCAAAGTTGCATGATAGAAACAATTGTGAGTTACAAAGTCAGAATTGCGTTATATAAAGTCGCAATTCTGAGAAATAACGTGAGAATTGTGTGAAAGAAACTTGCAAATGTGATGTCAGAATTGTGTTTTATAAAATCACAAGTCTGACAAATAAAGTCAGACTTGCATCACAGTAAGTCTCTATTGTGAGTTACAAAGTCAGAACTGGTATATAAACTCGCAATTCTGAGAAAGTCAGACTTGCGTCATAGAAAGTCACTATTGCAAGTTACAAAGTTAGAATTGAGTTATATAAACTCAAAATTCTGAGAAATGAAGTCAGAGCTGCATGATAGAAACTCGCAACTGCGAGTTACAAAGTGAGAATTGAGTTATATAAACTCGCAATTCTGAGAAATAGTTGTGCGATAGAAACTCACAATTGTTACAAAGTCAGAATTGTGTTATAAAAAGTCGCAATTCTGAGAAATTTGGAATTGCATGACTACGCCAGAATTGCGTTACATAAATTTTAAATTCTGACAAATAAAGTCAGGCTTGCATCACAGAAAGTCACAACTGTGAGTTGCAAGCTCAGAATTGAGTTATATAAACTCGCAATTGGGAGTTAAGAAGTTAGAACTGAGTTATATGAACTCAAAATTCTAAGAAATTAAGTTGCATCTGTACGATAGTAACGCAATTGCGAGTTACAAATCTATTCTATTCTATTATTTCTCTTATTTCTTCTTATAACTCGCCATTCTGAGAATAAAAGTTGGAATTGCATGACAAAAATTCACAATTGCGACTTACAAAGTCAGAATTGAGTTACACAAACTCAAAGTTTTAAGAAATAAAGTCAGAATTACATGATAGAAACTCACAATTATGAGTTATTATATAACATGCATAATATAAACAAAATTGTGACTTTTTTACAAATGCAAAAAATAAAGAAACTTTGAGTGTCTTCTTAAAATTGAGTTATCTTGCAATTATGACTTTTTTCTGAGAACAGCAAGTTCACATCTCGCAAATTTGATTTTATAACAATTGCTTGTTATAAAGGGAGATATAAACTTGCAATTGTAAGAAAATAGTCAGCGTTTCTTGCAACTGCAAGAAAAAAAGTCTATTGCGAGATATAAACTTGCAATTGCCAAAAAAAAAAAAAAAACTCAGAACTGCGAGTTTTTATCACACAATTCTGAAAAAAGGAAAGGCAGTTTATAAAAATTGTGCTGTTTATTTCACAATTTTGAGGGAAAAAAGTCAGAATTGTGAGATACAGACTCGCAATTGTGACAAAAAATGTCTGGGAGATAAATTTTCATAATTATCTTTTTTTTTTATTCAGTGGTGGAAACAAGCTTCCATATCAATTTATATACTCTTTCTTTATATATTTAGACATCATTTCACATTTCGTATGACAAATGTTTCAACTGTATTCATATTCGTTTTAAAAATAGGCAGATGTGTAACAGGTTGCTGAATAGGAAAAGCCTTGGAAATAAGGCATATAAAAAATTAAAAATAAAAACACTGGAGATACTGGTTAAATACACATTTCACCATAAAGCTGTAATATTTGACATTGATTGAGTTAATAAAAGCCAGAAGGCACAGCGGTGCTCACTGGGCCTCATTATATAACGGACGGTCATGTTTTTGGCCTTGTATTTCTAACTGCAGTTTTACTTTAAAAGCTAAATTCATCCATTTGTGACTTCAGGGTTTGTGCCAGTGCCTTAGCGAAATGCAAATGTACCAACAACAGCTGCAGGGCAATCATGTTTTATTAGAGTAGAGGCGATAATGATGACCACAGTTTGAGAATTATCATAAATTATATAAAATCCAGAATTTGTCCTGATCCATTGATCATGTTGCTAACTTGAAGTAGCCCAAATCTCAGTCTGTGAGTCTGTGAGTCAGCCCACACACAGCTCATTTCCAACAAGCAAAAGTGCCGCCACCAAGTGTTTTGTTTATACACAGCAATTACAACTCTTAGTGTGGCGGCTAATTAGAAGACTGTTGCATTGAAGTTACATTTTCTCTCAATATCCATATGTTAAAGGAATAGTTCACCCAAAAATTCCTAGTAGATGTGTTTGATTTTTCATCAGATTTGGAGATTTGGATTTTGGAGCAAAATAAGGGTGAGTAAGATTTCAGCAAATTTTCATTTTTGAATGAATTAAGGGTGTGCGGTATGATGATTTTTGATCATGGACAATTGACCATATGCACGGAGCATTCTTTAGAACTTTTGCATAATGATAACCCAGCTCGTAAACTTCAGCTCAAGCTCATTTTATATGTGCTATAGATGGACACTCTTTAGACTCCTTTACTGCCTGAATCTTATCAGAAACTGAGAAAAATAATAATTGCAACATCGTAAATAATGATAGCGGCATGAACATTCAGTTTCACGTTATTTAACAATATACCATTTAAATGCCCAGCCTAGGCTGGTTTTAGCTGGTCAACCACCCTGGTTTCAGATGGACATAGCTGGTCAGCAGGCTGGTTTTAGATGGGTTTTGGCCACTTTCCCAGTCTGGCCAGGCTGGAAGACCAGCTAAAACTAGCTAAGACCAGCCAACCAGCCTAGGCTGGTTTTAGCTGTTTTTTTCAGCTGGGTGCCTGGTAATCCCAAGAGAGTACCTGCATAGTTGCACATTTCAATGCTGACACCTAAACACTATCATAACGGCTAACGTTAGCTAGCTAGCAATGCTTCTCTTCAAGGACATCTTAATCGTATTTTTGATAATGAGTAACTTGCCTTCATAGTCATGAACGCATTTTTAAAATCTTGTAATATTTTAAAGCCTTTATTATTTTTAAACTCTAAAGCTGTGCAATAAAATTCACTTTTGATTCACAAAGACGACATGGAAAAAGGTCTTTTCATGGAAAACGTCTTTTTAAGATGAAAATGACATGAAATTAACATTATAACCAGAAGATGGCAGCAGAGGATCAATCATTGGCTGCAGCTGCCATTTCAACCCTAGTTTTTTCAAGACGTCTTGCTTTTGCGATTTATTATAAAATTACTAGTATAATAAATTGTAGTACTTTTACTGCACTAAAGTATATAGTATAGCAAGTGCAGAAAGTCATTAAAATAAATAAATAAGCTCAGGCACAAACAGCCTATAAGGTTGAATTATTTAAATACTTACATATAGCTCACAACAAATTAAATAAGTTAAATATTATTGGTACAAGAATTAAATAATGCACTCAATATGAATCGATATGGATTTGAATAATTTTATATAATTTAATAACTACATCTTTTAAGCTTTATCTTGAACTGTAAAAGCCAACACAAACTTGTTACTGCTATAGTTTTGTTACTCTGAATTTATTAATGCACAGCTCTTTTTCTGACATGAGCTTGTCAGATGTTTCGTCCGGTTATTATTGACAATCTTAGCAATGACGGGCGCATATTTAGCAGGTTTACTCACATATTTTTTTAAACTTGCATTTGTCATTCTTGAAATGATATACATGGACGTTTGGTCCTCTTAGACAAACAAAACGATTCTTCGATTGTGAATGGATTATGTAGAGAAAACGAGCAAAGTACACTTTTATTATGGCACAGTACAGTTGACTGGAAATTACTTAACTGGCTTGTCTAAAACAAGGAAGTAATCCATGCATATGGTCAATTAAAATGTCTCCGCGAAAACCAGCATGACAAAGAATTGTGATAAGTTCGTGAATGATATTTTTGCCATAC
>NW_027395178.1:0-9099 GCF_049309525.1 Garra rufa | reverse complement strand
AACAATTAATAAATTACATTTTAGGATATATTCAAATAGAAAACAGTCATTTTAAATACTGCTGTATTTTGGATCAAATAAATGCAGGCTTAGTGAGCATTAAAAATCTGTTTATGTTTGTAGAATTTTTTTCAGAATAAAAAAAAAAGTATAACATTTTCACTGGCTCACTAATTTTTAATGTCATATATGTCAAATCTCATTATCTTTATGATTGCAATACAATATTGGTCTCAACATATTTGAAGATTTAATTATTTATTTCTTTTTAATTAGCATATATATAAAAAAAGCTGTACAACAAGAGTGACAGTCCAAAACAATGATTAAAGTCTAAAATAAAGTAAAACGACTGTAAGGCAGGCCCATTTGAATTGTAATTTCCAATTATTTGTGATGTCTGGTACATCAATAAATCTCGGCAGCTGTAAATAGTACTTAATTCGGGTGCCAAGGCTACTGCAGGCTCGCCTTCAGTGAATGAAGCATCAGTCAGAGCACCCTGCAGCTGATGTCCTCCACAGTCGCTCAAAGCAGACAGCGGCTGCTCATTCACAAAACAAAAACATCTGTCTGAAGAGGCTTCAGCCATAGCAAACCAGACTATTTATCCGACACTTGCTGTTTTGCATTCAAGCGAAACAATTTTCTAAAAGCAAAGAATGAAAGCAAGCGCTATAAAGAGTATCTTCACAAACATCTGAGCGTCAGCTGCATCAGTAAAACGTCACAGGAACTGATCATGATGAAAACACTGAAAAATGGTTTGCTTATGAAATCGGAATGCAACAGCATTGATCCGAAGCAGAAACAGCTTCTTGTGTAGAATATAAATTCGTTTTCCAGGGTAAAAAAACAAAACAAAAAGAAAGATCCTGCAGACATTAAAAAAAATTATATATACACTACCAGTCAAAAGTTTTTGAACAGTAAGATTTTTAATGCTTTTAAAGAAGTCTCTTCTGCTCATCAAGCCTGCATTTATCTGATCAAAGTACAGCAAAACAATACGATTTTGGAAATATTTTTACCATTTAATATACTTCAGCATTTATCTGAAATAAAAAAAGCTTTTGTAACATTATACACTATACCATTCAAAAGCTTGGAATCAGTATTATTACTCATTTTTTATGTGAAAGAAATTATTGAAATCATTTTTTTATACTTTAAATTGATCAAAATGATGATAAAGACATTTCTATTTCAGATAAATGCTGTTCTTCTAAACTTTCTATTTATCAGAGAAACCTGTAAAAATCTTTTAAGCTGTTTTCAACAAATTAATAATAAAAGTTTGAGCAGCAAATAATCAGTAATAATGCTAAAAATTCAGCTTTGAAATCACAGGAATAAATTACATTTTAAAATATATATTCAAATAGAAAACAGTCATTTAAAAAAAAAAAGGTAAAAAAAAAATGTTTTTGCTGTACTATGAATCAAATAAATGCAAGCTTGGTGAGCAAAAAAGACTTCTTTAAAAAAAAACAAAAAAAAAAATCCTACCGTTCAGAAACTTTTGACTAGTAGTGTATATTTTAAAAATCTCAAAAATATACAAATATACTAAAATCAAAATGTTTATAATATAATATAATATAATATAATAATTCTCTCCAAAAGGATATGCTACAAAAAAAAAAAAAAAAAAAAAATATCTTACTTGACAACATGCCTCAAATATTCTCCACAAAAAGCATTTCTTACCTTTGGACTCTCAGAGACCTCAAAAATAAAAATTTTCTTTTTTTAGATTACATTCTCTGCCGTACTCACTGTAGAGGCACACTCCTGCCAGATGTTTACTTCAATTTGCTACAGTGCATTTCTGAAGGGATCAAACTGACCTTGAACAGAAACCTTACTTTACTGAAGAAACACTGTGTGCTACAGAACAGAAGGTTAAAATGTGACTGGTGTATTTGTTGTGATGTGATTAGGTCAGAAAAACATGACAATTAAAGGCAATTACGACTAATATATTTACACAGAATAGTGGTCTTCGGCACCCCAAATGCAAAGGGTTAAAAATATATGAATGAAACATCTAACAAACCAATGATGTCAGACTGTATATCAAACATAACAGCACTTTTCTGAGTCATTTTTGCCATTACTTTTCACTAAGTGCTCCCAAGGTGGATATATGAAGTCAGTTTTCACGTTTCAGTAACACATGAAAACCAGAACACGTCCAAATGCTTTTAATCTTCATTTTGACCAGTACATCTGTTGTTTCACAATGTTATACTTAACAAAACCTTCATTTTGTGTTGTTTAATCAAATGCCACTTCTAATGACAAAAAAAACAGCCTATTTTACATTCTTTTTTTGGTCTCCTGTATATTAACATCACATTTTAAACCTTGAACACATACAGTATGTAACATGCATTCCCACTCACAGATAGAGATGGAGATTATGAAACCGGTAGCAGAGATGAGAAAAACATATTGATGTGACCAATCAATGGATCGTTGAACCATAAGTCATTCATTAACAGCTGCTGCCCTCTCGTGAACGGAAATGGAAATGCTTCATTCTGACTATCTCTAAACAATTACAATCCTGATGTTTCAGGAGTCCATTATGTTTCAGGGTTTAGCACATTATTATGAGGTTTCGAGGGTGTTCTGGATGGTTGCCTATGATAGCGTGACATTAATTTCCAAATCGCCTAAAATGTTTCTCTACTCTACTCATACATCATATCAGGGCTCTATGCTTACTTTATGTTTAAATTAGGAGCAACTGAGTTCCTAATTTAAAAAATATAGGAGCACAGTCAAAAAATTTAGTAGTGCCTTCTGATCAATAATCAAAAATTCCGATTAAAAAAAATTGCATTCCCTTGACTAGGAGTGATTAACGGGGGCTTTTTGCCTCTTTGTAATGTGACCCTGGACCACTAAACCAGTCATAAGGTCCAATTTTTTTAAAATACACCACCTGAAAGCTGAATAAATAAGCTTTCCATTGATGCATGTATGTTTGTTAGGATAGGACAACATTTGAAAGAGATACAACTATTTGAAAATCTGGAATCTGAAAGTGCAAAAGAAAAAAAAAATCTAAATACTGAAAAAAAAATTGTCTTTAAATTTGTCCAGATAGCAATGCATATTACTAATATTACTTTTACTAAGTTTTGATACATTTACGGTAGAAAAGTTTCTTCATGGAACATAATCTTTAGTTAATAATATCCTAATGATTTTGGCATAAAGGAAAAATCTATCATTTTAACCCATACAATGTATTGCTGGCTATTTCTACAAATATACCTGTGCTACTTAAGACTGATTTTGTGGTCCAGGATCACATTTTCTTAAAAGCATGTCATCTTTTGCTTCAGATTCAAAAATGATACATTTATAAGCTTTTTAAATAATATGATACTAAAACTGCCAGTAGGTGGCGGCAAGTCACTGATTTTTTCACTAAATCACTCATTGAACTGTTTCATTCGAATGGCTGATTCATTCAGGAATGAATCAAGTGACTCTCTTTATGAACGGGTAACTGAATCACTGACTCACTAGATTCATTTAAAAACAATCATTCATTCAAAAACGAAACTCTGCAGTGTTTCGTTGACAAAATAGAGTAAAATCAGACAATAGTGTTATAGTCAGGCAACGTTAGTCACTTAATATTAACTTCTTGTTTATTGAACTGCTGTATTAAATCAATATCACATTTTTAAACTCTCTTAGTCTTAATAATCATTCAAAGCTGTCACTCACCTCAGTTCATCGCGATCTCAATGTTTTTATTAATCAACGAACAATGAATCTCTTATTTACACCTTGTCTACACTTTGTTTGTGTTTATGTTTCAGTCACAAACGCATATTTGTATTATTTGTGTGTATTTGCATTGCTTTGACCGTTCTCTGTAGATCCCGCCTTCTCGCACGCTACGATTGGTCGATTATATATAATACCTGCACGCTATTGGTCAAACTACTTTTGGAGTCATTACTTTTGCAAATATGAAAACAAAGCCAAAAGCTGGACATTTTAAGCTATTTAGGAATCCAGCCAGGACATGTTTGGAAAAAAAGGATTTGTGGTCATCCTACTGTATGATAAACTGATCCCTAGATATGACTTTCCCCAACAGGGAAAAAAAAATTATGTAAACAACATCATGAATTCACAGTTAACGTTCTAACGAATACATTGTTCTGCTTATTTATGCTGTCTAAACCATGGAAAAATGTGTGGAAGCTGCTAAATCATATAGAGAAGGACTTAGTAAGCAGGAAAGGGTGCAATATTTTGACAAACTAAAGTTAATAGGTGGTAAAGAAACTTACAAGCAGTATTAATTAAGATACCCGACTGGAAATGATGAGAACAAACATGAATGTTGTCAAGATTCTTGCCTTTTGTTCGCATTTTGTTCCTCAGACAATTTTTTTGTACTCTTCTCATTGATTTGTTATAACTTTTGGCAGTCTATAGTACTGTAGTCTATGCTTTCCCGGTCTGACCGATTAGTACAGCCCAAAACATGACAATAACTGACCATTTCAGCAGCAACAATCAGCTAAATATGCGAGTTTTGTTTAGTTCAGTGGCATTGTTTACATTCAGTGCTGTCAATATGGCCAATTGATGAAGTCATGAAAACATTCTATAACTCTCCTCAACAAGCCGTGTAATTTGGGGTGACATTCAAACAATGTTTAAAAAGTTTAAAACTTGGCGTTTGTTTTTGTTTTTTTTATATATCCCTAAAGCAAAGAAAATGAGTCACGTAATGCTGTCCAAGCAATAGAATATTTGCAATGAAGCAAAAATCCTACAGGACAAATAAAACAATAACTGGAAAGAGTGCGAACTTACAACATTGACTGTTTCGCTGGAAATGAGATTTGCGAGACGACGTGATTTAAAAATCACTCACCTGCGGCTTGTCCATTCCTGATGGCACAGCCTGAACTCGTCTCGTGTCCACATCGTGATCTGCACAAAAAACACATTAAATGTAGCCATCCATCTCCTATCAGTCATAAATCTCACTGTGTGTGTGTGTCTGTAACATCTTCATGCATGTTTGCATAGAGAAAGAAATATAGAGAACATAAATTCTGTATCTCCAGACAGAGACACAGATCTGAGGCAATAGAGACATCCTGATGGATAGGGCTGTCGGATTGGGCCTGAGCCGGGTCGGAAAGTGTCTGTCGGGGAGTGAGGTTCATAGGTCTGGCTCTTACGGGGCCCAAGGGGCTCCTGCAATGAGTCATCACTGCGATGAAGTCATGGCAACACGACCCCACACTGACCTTCATGGTTTTCCCCCAACAAGATGTTGTTGGGATTGAGAGATAGAGGATGTTTTTGGTGGATTCTTAATTTTAATGGAGGAAAGGGGGGAAAAGAGTGGAAAAATGATAGATTCCACTCCATGTATGGATTAAAAACAGGTCAAAGCGGTCTTGAATCACGCAGCGATGGAAAACAATTTTGAGGAGTAAAGTGCTGCTACAAACTACATTTCAGAAGAAAACTGGCAAACCGTCAATCATTTTGTAATATACACTACCAGTCAAAAGTTTTTGAACTTTAAGATTAGATTTTTTTTTTTTTAAATAAGTCTCTTCTGCTCACCAAGCCTGCATTTATTTGATCTAAAGTACAGCACAAACTGTAAAAATTTTAAATATTAATATTAATAATATTAAATAAGTTTTCTATTTGAATATATTTTAAATTGCAATTTGTTCCTGTGATTTCAATGCTGAATTTTTAGCATCATTCCTCCAGTCTTATTCTGATCCGCTGCTTAAAAAACATTTATTATTATGTTGAAAACAGCTGAGTAGAATTTTTTCAGGTTTCTTTGATGAATCGAAAGCTCAGAAGAACAGCATTTATCTGAAATAGAAATCTTTTGTAACATCATAAATGTATTTATCATCAGCAAAGCAGCATTTTATCATGATTTCTGAAGGATCATGTGACACTAAAGACTGGAGTAATTTTTCAAAATGATAGCTTGACTTTAACTAGTTTAAATTCTGAGCAGCTTGTTGACAAGCCACAGCAAAGTCTCAAACACCGCTGGAGACCGAAGACTAAGTCTAATCATCAAGCATTTCTTCCAGATCTGAGCATCTTCTCAGACATTCTCCACAGAAACAGCTCGTCTTCCCGTCTCTTGATTTAATTTGCCGTGCCTTTTCCCGGTGCGTTTTAACACGGACCAGCCTTGTGTTGTCACTTCAGACAGGAAGAGATCTGTCTCTCATTATGCGCTGTGGTTTTGCCACAGACAGGCTACAGACACACTCTCTCTCTCTCTCTCTGTTGCACACACAGACACAGAGGCATGGGAACCAAAGGTTCACAAGAACAAAGACCAGGGTAAGATAAGACATTAAAGAACAAAGAGGAAAACAGCGAGACAGAGTGAGCCGTTTTCAAATAAATGATGAAAGAAAAGGAAACGATGATATAGAGAATTATGGAATCTGCTGCATCTAATGCAACATGTGTTCCACATTCATCCAACCATCTGATCTCAGAACAGCTACGTTCCTTATTGGAATCCTTGGCCTTATGTGGAATTTTTTAAGATTACAGTATACTATATACAGTTGAGGTCAGAAGTTTACATACACCTTGCAGAATCTGCAAAATGGTAATTATTTTACCAAAATAAGAGACCATACAAAATACCTGAATGATCCACAACTGTGTTTTTGTATAGTGATAGTTGTTAATGAGTCCCTTGTTTTGTCGCTGTTCTTCAGAAAAATCCTTCAGGTCCTTCAAATTCTTTGGTTTTTCATCATTTTTGTGTATTTGAACCCTTTCCAAAAATGACTGTATGATTTTGAGATCCATCTTTTCCCACTAAGGACAACTGAGGGACTCATATGCAACTATTATACAAGGTTTAAACACTCACTGATGCACCAGAAGGAAAAACGATACATTAAGAGCCGGGGGTGAAAACCTTTGAACAGAATGACGCGTGTACATTTTTCTTATTTTGTCTAAATATCATATTATTTTCATTTAGTATTGCCCTTCAGAAGCTACAGAAGATCCTTACATGTTCCACAGAAGACAAAAATAAGTTAAATTTACCCTGACCTTCAAATTCAACAGTTTTCACCCCCAGCTCTTAATGCATAGTTTTTCATTCTGAGGCATCAGTGGGCATTTGAACCTTCTGTAATAGTTGCATATGAGTCCCTCAGTTGTTCTCAGTGTGAAAAGATGGATCTCAAAATTACACGGTTATTGTTGGAAAGGGTTCAAATACCCAAAATGATTTTTTTTGGGAACTGAAGGATTTTTCTTAAGAACAGCGGGCAGTTTAACTGTTCAGGACAAACAAGGGACTCAAAAAACACAGCTGAATCAAGTGTATGCAAACTTTAGAACAGGGTCATTTTTATAAATTCAACTATTATTTTATCTTGTGGACTATATGTGAACATCTTTTATGTGAAATATCTTATTTAGGTCAGTACCAAAATAAAAATAACATGTATTTTGTATGATCCCTCTTATTTTGCTAAAATAATTACCAATTTGAAGATTCTGCAAGGAGTATGTAAACTTTTGACTTCAATTGTACATAAATACTGTATACTAAGGTTGTTAATCAAGAACTGATTCACAACAAAATAAATGCTGCTTTACTTACAGTCTGCAGTGAAGATTTATTGATGAACCATTGATTAGCTCAAAAGAACAGCATTTATTAGTAATAGAAATATTACTGAATGTAAATATTTGAATGGTGCTGAACAGTCACAGTACTTTTTGTATGCTATTCACAGCCTATTTTAGTCAAGCACCAGTAGTGGGCGCTCTTCTACATTCACACTTTCACATCTACTGTTATTCAATGTGTTGTGTGTCACAGGGTAAGTGCTGACACTGATATAAAGCTCAAAAACAAAGGCTTAGAGGTAAGGACCCATAAAGCTGCATGGATATGAGGCTTTAAAGAACAGATGTGGACAAGATTGTCGACTCATCTTGTTAGAGTCAGCAGCTCTGACTGCTTTTATTTGAGTCCAGCTGACACTGGAAATATCCTTTGTTTTTGCTCACAGCTGCTGCCACATGTATGAAAACACTAGAGAGGCATGAGAACAAAATCAGCAAGATGTCTTAATGTTGTAAATTTGACTTAGCTCACCTTGTGGCTCTGTGTCTGAGTGTTTTGGGCTTCCTCTGGATCTTCGTTCTGGCCTTTTGTTGCCAGGGCTTCCTCCTCCTCCTCCTCCTCCTCCTCCAGGGCTGCCGTGGCTCTTGCCATAGCCGTTAGCTGTGGTGGTGCAGGCCGTGGTGTTCTTGTAGCTGTTGGACAGTGAACTGGTCACCTGATTTAGACCTGTACGCTCTACTGGTTGTTTGAGCTTCTTGGGTGGAGGTTTACAGTACTCCTCGTGACCCATGAAAGTAGAGACGTTATACAGCGGGATGATCTCTAAAATAAGACAAAGATTGTGATTACACTATGGAAAAGTATAAAGTAAATATACACATAAGCACAAAAATGTTAAATTAGCATATATTTATATAAAGATATACATTTATTATTATTAATATACGTTACACTGCATTTCATATTCAATTTACAATATTCAATACACAATTTACGTTCTAGTTTACAAAACAGTGTTTTATGCAGCGTTGTGTATACATAAGCACAAAAAATATTAAATAAATAAACTAATATTTTAGCTTAATTTTCAATTAAAAATTTTGTGTAGTATAAAAGTTATAATATACAAAAAAAGTATAAGTTGTAATATATTTTTATATTCAGTAGTACACAATTTTTCTTTGTCTGCAAAACTAATTTTGTTTAGCATTACGTACACATATGATTTAAAATTTTGTAGCATAGAAATTTGCATATTTTATATAATAATATATTTTATATGCAGTACAAAACAAATTGTGCGCAGATAACTTTATAAAATATTTAATAGTAAAAACAGTTTTGCAGTATATTCAACATAAAATGTAAATTCTAGTCTACAAAAGTAATTTCTTTTTAAGTTTTTCAAGCAATTATATTAAAACTGAATTTTATTTTTATTATGAAAATGTAAT
>NW_027395177.1:0-9226 GCF_049309525.1 Garra rufa | reverse complement strand
ACACGATTTTGAGTTTATATATCGATTAATCCTGCAGCCCTACTTAACAGCCAATTAAAAAGCACATTAAACCACGAAAATGTTAAACAAAATTAAAGTGCTAAATAATTATATGCCGTCAGTATAAAAGCATTAAAAAAATATAGTGACTATTCAATACATCGCCCAGCCCTCATATCAGCCCAAATCACTCATTTCACACAAACACAAGTGATCTGTACAAAATTAACATCAAATGTAACGTGATTTGCTTTCTTTTTTTTACAATTGGTCCAAAACAGACCAAGGATCATTTACAGTACATCATCTGTTGTGCAACCAGTGATTGAAAGCCAAGAAAACAACCAAAGCCGTAAAGCCTTTGGTTTTCATCAAATGTAAGCCACCAGTGACCAAACACAGAGAATGAAGCGCAATCATCACAAACTAATTCACTTTATGAGATCCATTACAAAAATCAAACAGAAAATGTGACCCTGGACCACAAAAACATCACAAGTGTCAGATTTTGAAACTGAGATTTAAACATCATCTGAAAGATGAAGAAAAAGCTTTCCATTGATGGTTTGTTATTTAAAAATCTAGAGGGTGCAAAAAAATCTAAATACAGAGAAAATCGCCTTTAAATTTGGTCAACAATGCATATTACTAATCGAAAATTAAGTTTTGATATATTTACAGTAGGAAATTTACAAAATAACTTCACGGAACACAATCTTTACTTAATATCCGAATTGTTTTGGCATAAAAATTTTTTTTTTTATTTTAACCCATACAATGTATTTTTGTCTATTGCTACTTAAGACTGGTTTTGTGGTCCAGGAATACATTTAAACTATCAAATGTGCTTGCATTAAAAAAAAAAGATGCAAATACACACTTTATATTTGAAAACCTATTTCTTTTTCATTTGTTTTTATCACATTTGCTTGAAAAGTGCACTATTTTCCAATAAAATCAATGCATCGAATGCAATTGCAAAGAAATCTCCAATGCTTCATTACCCTAAATGAACTGTGTATTTGCTCTTTTCTCACTGCGGTTGGTCGGCTGGTCTTACATTTGCTGCTGCTGTTTTACAGAGCTTCAATGTACGGTCTGATTTCTCAGGGTGATTTGTGTAGGGATTTGTGAGCACGCAGGGTGGAGTAGGTGTTTTATGGTTGACACAAACACATGCAGCAGCTCTGATGTGGTCGGCAGACCCGCGTTTCACCTTACCTTCATGTGTTCAGTGCCTGGGAGAAAGACAAATTACAGCACAGCTCTGAAGACACAAGAAGCACGGCATACACAACACAAAGCCGCATGCAAACATGCAAAATGCATCTGTGCAAAAAAGCCATGCAACTCAGGGTGCATTCAGGTCAGCTGTAGCACTTTTGAACCAGCTGACCTGAGTTCGACCTGATGCTTAACTATTAAAGTTCAATTCTACTTAACTGTTTACTTCTGATACGATCTAGTAAGGTTGTGCAAAGCAATTTTGCATTGATACTTGCACAATTAATACAATTCAGCATGTTCTCCAGCAAATATGCTTAACATATTGATTCGAAAAGCATATTATTATACTTTTTTTTTTTTAAATGATACATTTGCAAAAACAGTGTAAAGCAACCGTGGCACTGTGGTGAAACCAGTTGCCACTTTCTGTCTGAAAACAGGAAGCACTTTGGGTAGAAGCTTCTCACTTTTCTAGACCAAAGTGTCATTCTGAGGTCATATTGTCATGATGAGTTTTTAAAAGGGCACTTTGGTGTACTACTAGAATATATAAAGGCATTTAAAATCATCCTAAAATATTAATTCTATTATGAGAATCATATGCATTTTCATATGCAGTTTTCTGAATTGTGAAATTATGGAGTGAGTTAAAGAAAGTACTATAGCACAGGAAAGATGGTGTTAAAGTTGTTGCAGAAACCAGTGTCACGACCGGCTCGCAAGCCGCGACAAAGGTGACACCATTGAAGAGCTAAAAATTGCATTTTCACTTGTAAATAAACATTTCAACATCCTTAAAAAGAAAACCTGTAAGCCAACTTCAACTTTCAGAGAGTATATCTGGAATCATATGTATTTTTGTATCTTGTTTAAAGCATTAATCATTAAAGGCTCATAAGATTTATACAGGGTTCGTACAGATACATTGAAAAAAAGGATTCATTGAATTTACTCAGTTTTTTTTAAGCTACATTTAAATAAACACACTTAGTTGACTAACCTTCAACATTTTTTTACTTAAATGCAGCTAAAATCAATTAATTGCAACCACTTACCTTAAAACAAAAAAGTAAATTCAATGAAGGTTTTTTTTTTCAGTGTTCTGTAAAATTAAATTCTTGATTTTCAAGGACTTCAATCAGAGATCTCACTTATTGAACAATGCCTTACATTTTTAATTTTAAAACAGAAAGATAAATAGATAAATAAAAATATACTTATAAAACAAAAAAATAAGTTTTACTGAAGTAGTACAAAGTATACTGATACTTTTACTATACTATAAAACCACAGTTAATTTTCGTATTAATTTGTGTATACATTTTCTTTTCTTTTTTTTTTTTAATAACTGTACTGGTATTAATGGTTTGATGTTTTAAAAAAAAAAAAAAAAAAAAAAAAGATTTATGAAATCGGTCCAAAGTCCTGATCTGAATCAAATGATTTGTGATCTGTGCTCCGAAGTTTCGATCTAAAGCCAAAGATTTGCAAAACTGCTCCGAAGTTCTGATCTAAATGAGATGATTCATGATCCATGCTTTGAAGTCCCGATTTGACTTTTAATATGCGTTTTTTCGTATTCGTAATTCAAAAAATTTGTCACGCATAGAAACCTTGCACACTGAGTCCGACGCATATTAATTTATCCGTTGTGGGAAAAAAAAATAAAATATAAAATTGCAAAACAATACAAAATGGAATCTTCAAGCAGCGAGGATGATTTTGTTGTCCACTCTCTTCTTAAAAAGAGAAAAGAAATAGAAAGAAAAAAGAGACTACTTTTTATGTGCACTTCCTTATTAATGAGCTCCGGGTGATTCAAAGTTTACTTCAGGATATCAGAAAACTTTGATGCTTTGCTAGTGTTACTGGAGCCGCATAATATGTGACCCTGGACCACAAAACCAGTCTTAAGTCGCTGGGGTATATTTGTAGCAATAGCCAAAAATACATTGTATGGGTCAAAATTATTGATTTTTCTTTTATGTCAAAAATCATTAGGAAATTAAGTAAAGATCATGTTCCATGAAGATTTTTTGTAAAATTCCTACTGTAAACCTATCAAAATGTAATTTTTGATTAGTAATATGCATTGTTAAGAACTTAATTTGGACAACTTTAAAGGTGATTTTCTCAGTATTTAGATTTTTTTGCATCCTCAGATTCCAGATTTTCAAATAGATGTATCTCGGCCAAATATTGTCCTATCCTAACAAACCATACATCAATAGAAAGCTTATTTATTGAGCTTTCATATGATGTTTATATCTCAGTTTTGTAAAAATTTAACCTTATGACTGGTTTTGTGGTCCAGGGTCACATATAAAGAAGACCATTAATTTCTGTGAACAGTGTACAAGGACCATTACAGTGCATTGTGCTGCCAGACAAAGTGGATGAACTTGTCAGACGCAATTCTATATTTTGGCGTTTGCTTTTACGGTGCATCTGAACTGTCAAAACAGCTCTCAAAATGCTTGCTATGAATGCGGAAAATGCAAAAAATGCTTCTTCTTTTTTTTGATGGACGAAAATTTCGGTGACTGACATGACGTGAGGTCGTATTTATTTTTTAACCTGCGAAAAATTCGGACAGTGTGCAATGACCTTTAGAATGAGACTTCAAATTGCGTATCACGAATCATTTGATTTGAATAATTCAATTTGAATCATTTAATTCACTAAATGTTCCGATCTAAATAAATGATTTGTGATATGTGCTCCTAAGTTCTAATCTAAATCAAATGATTTAAGATACATAATTTAAAGTCACGATCTGAAATAAATGATTTAAGATATGCAATCCGATTGGAGCACAACTGAATAGTGAATAATTTTGCTAAGCAATGGTCGGTTTAACTCATTCAGAGTACTGAAAATATTTGTGACCCTGGACCACAAAACCAGTCATAAGGTTAAATTTGACAAAACTGAGATTTATACATATGAAAGCTCAATAAACAAGCTTTCTATTGATGTATGGTTTGTTAGGATAGGACAATATTTGGCTGAGATACATCTATTTGAAATCAGAAATCTGAGGATGCAAAAAAATCAAAAATACTGAGAAAATCACCTTTAAAGTTGTCCAAATTAGGTTCTTAATGCATATTACAAATCAAAAATTACATTTTTATATATTTATAGTAGGAATTTTACAAAAAATCTTCATGGAACATGAACTTTACTCAATTCCTTAATGATTTTTGGCATAAAAGAAAAATCTAAAATTTTGACCCATGCAATGTATTTTTGGCTATTGCTACAAATATACCCCAGCGACTTAAGACTGGTTTTGTGGTCCAGGGTCACATTTGTTTCACCCATTACTATGTGCTTTTTTTTATTTGATCTAGTTTTTGCTAGTGAATCACTTGAAATGAATGATCAAGGTCACAAGTTTGACTCAATTGGAGCGGTTCCAGCGTAAATGACTTAATTGATTTGCTTCATACGTTCCTTTTTTTGCCAGTACAACACTGCTTAGCTCGATTGTTTTCTGACATGAACTGAAATAAGCCAAAATGGTATGATGTTTTTAGTGTATTTTGTGTGAAAAGATATCTGCTTATTGACAAAATTAAACATGTATTTCATAGATACATTGTCTTTCAATAACTCAAGCACTTTTCAAGTACCTTAACTTTCAAAAAGTCCAATTCAAGTACTTCAAGCATCTTGTATGAACCCTGTTTATGGCTAAAACAATAAACATCTACTAATTTATAAAAATAAATTATATTCCACCCTGTTATGAATGAAACTGAAATTGTGTGAAAATGATTGTGAGGAATGCCTGGTAAAACATCAAACAGCTTCCTTTTGATTCTTATCAGATTACTGACTACTAAATATAAACTGTATGTAAATTATCAAATGTTTGCTCTGCACAATTTGTGCATCGCTGATCTTATCGTTTTATAAATTAAAACTATTTTGTTCCACAAGCTTCCATTTTGTTGTACTAACTTTAAAAAGTCTAAGGGTTATAAATTTTACCAGATGTGTTTTTCAGCTCGAAAAATGCTCGAAATCAAAGGATTTGCTCAAAACAAACAGGCTGTCTGCTTCAATCTTCAACAAAGGTTTTGTTCCACTACAGAACTTCCTCTTATTGCTCTTGTTCAGCTGCATCATCAGTTTTAATATTCTTCAACTACTGATCAATGCTTTGTTTTCATGTCTTTGTTTTCGTAGTGTGCAAGTTGTATGGCTTGTACAAGTTTAGAACAACATGAGGGCGGATAAATGATGAATAAATGATGAAACATCTCTTTTCATTTGCTGAAAACGTCCTTACTCTCTGAAGTTTGTTTCTTCATCAGATTTGGAGAAATGTAGCATTGCGTCACTTGTTCAACAATGGATCCTGTGTAGTGAATGGGTGCCGTCAGAATGAGAGTACAAACAGCTGATAAACACATCACAATAATCCACAAGTAACCACTCCTGTCCATCAGTAAGTGTCTTGAGAAGACAAAATCTGCGTGTTTGTGAGAAACAAACCCAATATTAAAACTTTTAAACAGTTTTTTAAAGATAAAATATGAGTCCATAATGCATAAAAATGCTTCCTCTAGTGAACAGGTCCATCTCCTGTTGTTTTCTCACATCAAAATCCACCCACATATTTGTTTAGAGCTTGTAAACGCTGCTTGAAGTGTACCACTTTTTGGATCAGGGACTCATATTTTAGTTAAAAACATTTTAATGATGGACTTGTTTCTTACAAACCCTCGGCTTTTGTCTTCTCAAGATGTAAACTGATGGACTGGAGTGGTGTTGATTACTTGTGGATTATTGCAATGTTTTTATCAGCTGTTTGGACTCTCATTCTGACGGCACCCATTCACTACAGAGGATCCATTGGTGAGCAAGTGATATAATGCTGAATCTCTCCAAATCAGATGAAGATACAAACTCATCTAATATCTAGGGTAAGGACATTTACAGATAGTTTTCTTTTTCAGTGTGTGTAAAGCATAGATGATTCTGGCATTAGCATGCAACGGACAATGCAAACGGACAAAATGGCAGCGGAGGAAGCAGCGTCGGTATGAAGCGGATGCAATTACAAACGATGACAGCAGAAACTAGCTAGATGGAGACGATCAGACGGCATCATACCGGACTTACGGCTCTAAAGTCTGGTAACGTCGAGGATGCGTTAACTGCAGACCGTAATGTTGAGGACGAGGAGACAGGACCTCTGTCCGTTTGTGTCTTTCGATTAGCTGGAGCACCAAACCCTTGACTATGAACCCCTGAAGCGCTAAATGTGGCGGATGAATTCTTCCCTGAAAGTGTCAAAGAAAACACAGATGACACCCAAACACCAACAGAACAGAACAATGAAAGATCGTTTAAATCATGAAAAGTGCTGTAGAATTTAGTCAAAAGCAGCTGGACAGAATTTTTCTGCTTAAGTAGTAGAGTAGCAGCGTATCTCATATTTAATCTAATATACACATTTAATCGAATATAAGCACTAATAAGAGTAATGAATGGCTATTTATTATTGCTATTTACAATTATGGCTGTTTATCATGATTTTGATCTTTTGAGCTGTTTTTAGTTTAGTGATAGTTGTTCATGAGTCCTTTGTGTGTCCCACAAAGTCTTTGGTTTTTCAGCATTTTTGTATTTGATGCCTTTGATCCCAACAATGACTGTATGATTCTGAGATCCATCTTTTCACACTGAGAACAACTGAGGGACTCATATGCAACTATTACAGAAGGTTCAAACACTCACTGATGCTCCAGAAGGAAACACAATGCACATGGCTATTTTTCATGATTTTGATCAACTAATGAATGCAAATATCTACAATAAATGCATTTGCTTTTATAAAGCCTAGCTGCTTATGTTCAAATTCTGCAATAACCTGAATGAACAAGACCTTTACAAAGTGATTAAAAGCCCTCTAGATGCAGGCAGGGCCGTCGTAGTTGGGTGAAAAGGGGAACTAATGGGGGCCCCAAATGGGGGGAGGGCCCCCAAGGAGGGACATTTTATTTTCCTTTATATGTAATTTTAAGATCACAATAAATGTGATCCCCCAGGTAACGTAGTATAGTGATCGCGAACACCCAACCCCCGTTTTTTAGGGGGGCCCTTAGCTGAGTCAGTGTACAGGGCCCAGAATTCCCAGCTACGCCCCTGGATGCAGGACACCCTTGATGTGTGGAAGAAAGAAGTGACAGTGACCAGGAAAACTGAAGAAAGCTAAATCTGTAAAATCCACATTAATTTAACAGATTCATCAGGCTCAAACTATATTCCATATTTTAACATGCAGAAACCCAAATAATGACTTTAAATAAAACAGTATGAATTCAGTTTGATATTGCATGAAATAAGTACAGTTGAAGTGAGAAGTTCACATACACCTTGCAGAATCTGCAAAATGTTAATTATTTTATCTAAATAAGAAGGATCATACAAAATGCATGGACTTTTTATTTAGTACTGACCAGAATAAGATATTTCACGTAAAAGACGTTTACATATGTGACCCTGGACCACAAAACCAGTCATAAGGTTAAATTTTACAAAACTGAGATGTATGCATCATATTTCTCAGTCTTTTTGATTTTTTTGCATCCTCAGATTTCTGATTTCAAATAGATGTATCTCAGTCAAATATTGTCCTATCCTAACAAACCATACATCAATAGAAAGCTTATTTATTGAGCTTTCATTTGATGTATATATCTCAGTTTTGTCAAATTTAACCTTATGACTGGTTTTGTGGTCCAGGGTCACATATTTATAGTAGGAATTTTGCAAAAAATCTTCATGGAACATGATCTTTACTTAATTTCCTAATGATTTTTGGCATAAAAGAAAAATCAATAATTTTGACCCATACAATGTATTTTTGGCTATTGCTACAAACATACCCCAGCGACTTAAGACTGGTTTTGTGCTCCAGGGTCACATATAGTCAACAAGAAAAAAAATATAATTAAATTTAAAAAAACGACCCTGTTCAAAAGTTTACATACACTTGATTCTTAATACTGTGTTGTTACCTGAATGATCCACAGCTGTGTTTTTTGTTTAGTGATAGTTGTTCATGAGTCCCTTGTTTGTCCTGAACAGTTAAACTGTCTGCTGTTCTTCAGAAAAATCCTTCAGGTCCCACAAATTCTTTGGTTTTTCAGCATTTCTGTGTATTTGAACGCTTTCCAACAATGACTGTATGGTTTTGAGATCCTTCTTTTTAGACAGAGGACAACTGAGGGACTCATATGCAACTATTACAGAAGGTTCAAACACTCACTGATGCTCCAGAAGGAAAAACCATGCATTAAGAGCCGGGGGGTGAAACTTTTTGAATTTGAAGATCAGGGTAAATTTTACTTATTTTGTCTTCGGGGAAACATATTAGCAAAACATATCCTTTGTAGCTTCTGAAGAAAAAAATATGATGTTTAGGCAAAATAAGAAAAATGTACACATAAAAAAAAATTTTCACCCCCGGCTCTTAATGCATGGTTTTTTCCTTCTGAAGCATCTGAGAGCATTTGAACCTTCTGTAATAATTGCATTTGAGTCCCTCAGTTGTCCTCAGTGTGAAAAGATGGATCTCAAAATCATACAGTCAATGTTTGAAAAAGGTTAAAATACACAAAAATGCTGAAAAACCAAAGAATCGGGCAGATCAACTGTTCAGAACAAACAAGGGACTCATGAACAACTATCACTAAAACAAAAAATACATCTGTGGATCATTCACGTAACAACACAGTATTATGAATCAACTGTATGTAAACTTTTGAACAAGGTCATTTGTAGAAATGTAACTATTGTTTTCTCTTGTGGACTATATGTAAACGTATTTTATGTGAAATATCTTATTCAGGTCAGTACTAAATAATGATCCCTCTTATTTTGGTAAAATTATTAACATTTTGCAGATTCTGAAAGGTGTACGTAAACTTTTGACTTTAACTGTATATTTAAAAAAACTGATATAAATTCTAAAATAATA